>NC_056747.1:800669581-800787081 GCF_019279795.1 Protopterus annectens | reverse complement strand
GGAGAGGCAAATAGATCTATGTCTGGGCTCCCCCATTTCTCTGTTATGCTGAAGACTTGTGGATTTAGTTTCCACTTGTGAGGATCCATAAGGTTTCTGCTTAAATAGTCTGCCAGAGTGTTTTGTTTTCCTGGCAGGAATTGAGCTTGAAGATGTATTTGGTAGGTCAAAGCTGTGTCCCACAGTGCCATGACTAATCTGCAAAGTGGGTATGAGTGTGTGCCCCCTTGCTTATTTATATACCACATGACTGTGGTGTTGTCTCTGTCTTTATCAGTAGTTGCTCTGGATGAAGTAAGTCCTTGAAGGCTGTTAGGGCATTTTGAACAGCTAGCATCTCTTTCTGGTTGATATGTAGATGCATTTGTTTTGGTACCCATATGCCCTGAAAGCATCTTCCTGCCATGTGGGCCCCCCAGGCATAATCTGATGCGTCTGTTGTTAAGGTTTTGCTGGCAGGAGGTAGAGTGAAGGGCCGTTCCATGTTTTGGTGACAGGACTTTGCCCACCATAGAAACTCCTGTTGCAGGCAGGGAATGAGAGGAATCATTGTTTCCAGACTGTGTAAATGTTGACTCCATAAACTTTTTAGGTACCACTGATGTTTTCTCATATGCAGTCTTGCATATGGAATAAGGATGCAGGATGCCATGAAGCCCAGAGCCTGCAGAATCTGTCTTGCAAAAGACTGTGCTTTTGTTGCCATCAGTTTGAAGTAAGTAGTCAGTTGCCTTTGTTTGTCTGGTGTGAGGTAAGCCATCTGGGCAGTTGTATTCAAGCTTGCACCCAGGAATGCTATCTTCTGAGAGGGTACCAGTTGTGATATCTTTTTGTTTATTGTGTACCCTAGGCATGTTAGAAGCCTTTTCACAAACGCCAGGTGTCGAAGAAGAATGCCCTTGTTCTCTGCTTGAATGAGACAGTCATCCAAGTAAGGATATATTTGTATATTTTTGTCTGCAAAATGCAATTACTGATGCCAGACACTTTGTAAAGACCCTGGGCACAGTAGATACGCCAAAGGGCAGTGCAGAGAACTGGTAATGCATTAAGCCAGTCTTGAGCCTGAGGTATCTTCTGCATGACTGTCTTATTGGGACATGCAGGTATGCCTCTTTTAGGCCTAAAGTCACCAGCCAAGCATTCTTGCCCAGCATGGGCAGAAGCTGCTGCAAAGTCAGCATTTTAAATTTTGGAATGCCCAGGTATGCGTTCAAAATCGATAAATCCAATATTGGCCGCCAGGCCTTGTCCTTTCTGGGTACCAAGAACAGTCGAGTAAAAACCTTGTCCTTTTTCCTGTTCTCGTACTGTCTGAATGGCCCTCATATCCATGAGTGACGTGACCTGTTTCTGTGCCTCTGCCCATTGATTTTTTGGCAAATCTGTCCAACCATTTGTCATTGGCAGAGTGTGGAAATGGAATCTGTATCCTTGTGATACGATGTTTAGTACCCACTTGCCCTGGGTTATTAGCCGCCAATTTTGAGCAAAAAGTGCTAATTTTCCCCCTATGGGTGCTGCCAAAAGATAAGTGCTCAGTGTAGGCAGAGGGAAGTCATTGGGATTGCTTTATGTAGGTTTGCGCTTTATCTCCTCCAGATTTGGAGGTGGATGCGCTCCATTGCTTTGACCTATATGAGTCTTGCACCTGGTATCTGGGACCCTTGGGGCGTCTGGATGTGCCCCTTTGAGCTCTGTCTGACAGTTTGCATAGACTTAGCTTTGTCTTCCATTTTCTTTAAAACCTCTTCTGCCTTAATACCAAACAGAGAATCATGCTGTAAAGGTGCATCTAGCAATTTAGCTTTAACATGATCAGGCAAATTTTGTTCATTTAACCAGGCATGCCTCCTAATCACAGATCCAGTAACTGCGGCCCTGCAGGAGGCCTCTAAGGAATCAAAACCACATTGCAAAGTATGCTTTCCAACTTGTTCAGCTGCATGCAATAATTCCTGCAATTCTTTATTTTCTGCACATTCTGAAATCAACATCATTTTCTGTTTCAGCAATCCCATAACATGTTGTTGGTACTTAAGCATATGAAATTGACAGTTTAAGGCCCTGATTGCCAAGGTTGCAGATGTATAAACCTTCCCCCCCCCCATCTGTCCAGTGCCCTTAAATCTCTGTCAGAGGGGGTAGGATTTTTTGCTGTTGAGGCCTTAACTCCCTTTGGGCCCTGTGAAATAGTTTCAGGATCAGCAGCAGGGTTTCTAAATAAAAATGTATGTGAGTCAGGGACCCTGTAATATCTATTCGGCTTACTGGGAGCCGGAGGTAAGGAGTCAGGGGTCAAGCTTGACTCCGAAAACACATCATCCACAATGTCTAAAACAGGAGGAATGGCTAATGGCTTGTGCTGAGGGAGAAGGAAATCCCTAAGCCTCTTTTTTGATTCTGAGAAGTCTTGACTTTCCCAGTGAAAATGCTCCCTCAAAGTATGCAAGGTTTCCCCAAATGAATAATCCTCAGAAGGAGATGCAGATGGAATAGACTCCTCAGCATCAGAATCCTCATAGGAAGGTATAGAGAATTCCTGATCAGAAGAAGAATCAGAAGAAATAGAAACCTGATCTGATGATTCATTTTTGGCTGTAGTGGCCTTTACACCATTGGGACCCTGTAAGATAGTCTCAGGATCAGCAGCAGGATTTTTGAATAAACATTTGTGAGTCAGGAACCCTGAAATATCCGTCTGGCTTACTAGGAGCCAGAGGTAGGGAATCAGGAGTCATGCTTGATTCCAAAAACACATCAACAATGTCTAATACAGGAGGTATTGCCAGAGGCCTATGCTGAGGAAGGAGGAGGAAATCCCTAAGCCACTTTTTTGATTCAGAGAAATCCTGACTCACCCAATGAAAATGTTCCCTTAAAGTATGCAAGGTTTCTCCAAAAGAATAATCCTCAGGGGGAGATGCAGATGGGGTGGATTCTTCTGCATCAGAATCCTCATAGGGTGGAATAGAAAATTCCTGATCAGAAGAGGAAATCAGAAGAAATGGAAACCGGATCTGAAGATTCATAATCAGTGTCTTGCCTAGGCCTCTTAGCAGGGGGGTTGGGAACCCCTGATCAAGGTAATTAAGTCCTCAGCCATTTTGATCATCTGTTTTTTAGGCATAGGGGGGCCTAAGCACGTGGGTCATGTGTCAGTTTTTTAGACATAGAAGATGTTTTTGAATTTATTTTTGAGGCTGGCGTCGGTTTTATATAAAAAGGTTGAGGCCTGAATACACCCTCAGAAGCTGGTGCCTGTTCAGCGGCTCTGGACCCACCCAAGGGAGAGACATCCGCGGGTTCAATACTCAATCTTGCAGCATACCGGACTCTGCATGGGTCTCAGTAGAGGCCTGCAACTCAAAAGTAGCGGGTATCAGGGCTGCGAAGGCGCCTCACTGAGTACCGGCGACTGGCTTAGGAGAAGTTTTGTCATCGGTTTTGGACCTCGAGGGTCTGTCTCTGTCTTTTCTTTGTGTTTTTTGTGAACTCCGGTAGTCGGATTGCTAACAGACATTTCTGGGTAATGAAATCTGGATCCAAAATGTTTAGAATCAAAAATATACCAACGTTTAATAGTGCGTTGGTTAAATCTAGCACAAAACCAACAGCAAGGCACGTTATGATCTGGGCCTAGGGAAGGAATACAGTACAAATGAAAATCCTTATAAGGTATTTGCTTCCCACAAGTAATGCAATTATTAACTTTTACTGATATTGGTAAGGAGCAAGAAAAAGTTTCCCCAACGGGGTACTTAGCTTTAGTTGAAGACTTCGGTTCTGAAACTCGAATGCGAAAATTTCAGGAGTCGGCTGACCGGCACTTGTGAACTGCTTCTGCTTCGGACACTGCGCAGCAAGAAAGACTGAATAAAATGGCGTCGGCTGCATGTTTTATACCCCTGATGACCTGACGTCATGGGAGAGGAGACAGCAACCGACTCAGGACCCAAGACTTTGTTATTCAGGCCGACTGAGGGCAACCTGCCAGTAAATTACCCAAATGTAATGACCGCAACAGTGAAACACGAAGGACATCATCTCTGAGCAGCAAGAAAAGTACAGTTTTGTACCTACCATAAATGTAGATGTCCGAGAGGTATGCATCTGCAGTCCTAACAAATGGGTTGTCCTGTCCTCAGGCAGCCCTTCGGTCGGCCGGATTCCAAAGTCTGGGTCTGGCCTCGGCTGATGTCGCACTTCACCCGACATCATAGCTGCAGTTCTTCGGGTATAAAGGTATCAGCCGACGCCATTTTCCTCAGTGTTTCTTGCCCCAGATGCCAGGTGCCCTCTAGGAAGGCTAAATTTGGATAAATGTAAAAGTTTCCAAATAACAGACAGCAAATAAAAATAAACATGTATGTACATATATACAAACAAATACACCATAATAGATTCCCCCAGCTAGCTAGAAGATGGGCAAAAACCCTAGGAGTACCACAGAGGGGAAGGAGGGAGGGTAATCCTGACTGCAGATGCATACCTCTCGGACATCTACATTTATGGTAGGTACAAAACTGTACTATGTCCTTCAAGGATGCATCTGCAGTCCTAACAAATGGGTAGAATACCATAGCCAAACTGGGGGAGGAGGTAATAATAAGATTATGGTGTAGTTAAGATCCCTTGCAAAACAGCAGTGGCAAACTCTGCTCGGGATCTGGAGTATAAGGGTAGATTATAATGCTTGGCAAATGTATGCACGGAGCTCCAAGTAGCAGCCTCTAAAATGTCTTTGGTAGCCACTCCTCGAAAAAAAGCTGTAGTAGTGGCTGTAGCCCTTGTGGAATGAGGTCTGATGTTTTCTGGAGTTGTCTTCCCATAGTAAGAGTAACAAAATCTAATGCAATTTCCTATCCACTTAGAGATTGTCTGTTTTGAAATTGCTTTTCCTTCCATTCCTGTTGCATATGCTACCAGTAACTGGTCAGTTTTTCTATTGCTCTTGGTTCTGTCCAGGTAGTAGCGCAATTGTCTATGTACATCCAAGGTATGTAATAGCCTTTCTCCCCTGTTCTGTGGGTTGGGGAAGAATGTAGGCAGGTGGATAGCTTGGTTTAAAGATACCCTGGAGACCACCTTTGGCATAAAAGTAGGATTAGATCTCATGGACACTATCTTGATGGAAGATAAGGAAGGGCTGTACTGCCATTAATGCCTGTAATTCAGAAACCCTTCTTGCTGAAGTGATTGCAAGCAGGAAAGCAGTTTTCCATGATAAGTACTGTAATTCTGCTGTTGCTGCTGGTTCAAAAGGAGGGAGTGTCAATTTTTCTAGCACAAAGTTCAAGTCCCAAGCGGGCAATGGTGGCTTCCTTGGTGGTTTTACATTTTTAATTCCTCTCAGAAACTGCCTGAGCAGAGGATGTGAGAAGACTGGAGGATCCATGTTGTATTCTGCCGAAATAGCTGATGCATGAATCTTAATGGAAGAATAGGACAGGCCATTGTGGAAAAATTCTGCCAAATATTCCAGGATGTTAGCTATGTTTACCAGTGACACATTTTCTCCTTTTGCTGCACTCCAAATGAGATATCTTTTCCATTTTGCTGAATAAGTTTTCCTTGTTGAGGGTCTACGAGCCTTCAAGATAATGTCCTTAACCCTTTGAGATAAATCTGGGTTATTTTGTCTTATGCAATGTTCCAGGCAGCTAGCTGCAGTGTTTTTAGGTTTGGATGCAGGGTTTTGAAGTTGTTCTGTGTTAGCAGTAAGGGAACTAGGGGCAGAGGCCATATTTGTTCCCGAGACATACTCCTCAGTAATGGGTACCAATGCTGCCTTGGCCAGTCTGGAGCTATTAGGATGATCCTTGGCCGGTCTTCTTTGATCTTCAGTAGCACCTTGTGCATCAAAGGAAGAGGTGGGAATGCATATGCTGTCAGGTTTTTCCAACTGAAAGATAGGGTGTCCACCTTCCAAGCAAGTGGGTGGTATGCCCTTGTGCAGAATTTTTTCAATTGGTGGTTGTGTGGGGATGCGAATAAGTCTATTCCTGGTAGTCCCCATTTCCTTGTAATGGCTTTGAAGATGTCTGGATGCAGCATCCATTCGTGGGCATCCGTGGTAGTTCTGCTTAGGATGTCTGCTAGTATATTTTCTTTTCCTGGTACAAATATTGCCTGTAGTTGAATGTTGAAGCTCAGGGCCACATTCCAGAGGTCCATTGCCATCCGGCATAGAGGGTATGAATGTGTGCCTCCCTGTTTGTTGATGTACCACATAACTGTGGTGTTGTCCGTCCTTATCAGCAATTGACCCTGTCGAAGAAACTGTCTGAATGTCTGAATTGCCAGTTTTACTGCCAGCATCTCCTTTTGATTTATGTGTAGGTTCAGCTGGTCCTGAGTCCATAGGCCTTGTATGCACTTGTCCAGCATGTGTGCCCCCCAACCGAGGTCTGAGGCGTCCGTGGTGATAGTCTGGCTTGGTTGAGGGCTGTGGAAGGGCAGTCCCTTGTTCAATTGACAGGCCTGGGCCCACCATTGGAATTCTTGCTTCAGGCATGGAATTATTGGAATTTGGGTTTCTAGGCTGTGCTTGTGCTGAGACCATAAATTCCTTAGGTGCCATTGCAACTTCCTCATATGTAGTCTGGCATGTGGAATCAATATTATGCAGGATGCCATGTAACCCAGGGCTTGCAGGACTTTCCTTGCTGTTAGCTGGTTCTGCGTTGTTAATGCCATGAAATAGAGAGGAAGGTGCTTCTGCTTTTCTGCTGTGAGGGATGCCATTTGATTTGATGTGTCCAGTTCTGCACCCAAGAAAGTTATTGTTTGGGATGGTATCAGCCTTGACTTTTTTATATTGACTGTGTATCCCAAGGCTTGTAGTAGATGAAAGACCTTTTTCAAATCTTTTTCTAATTTGTTTTTGTTGTCCGCTTGCAACAGGCAGTCGTCCAGGTAAGGGTAAATTTGAATTCCCTGAAGCCTGCAATAAGCAATTACTGATGCCAGGCATTTCGTGAATACTCTGGGCGCAGTAGATAAGCCAAAGGGCAATGCTGAGAATTGATAATGCTCTGATCCTGCAAGAAATCTGAGGTATCTTCTGCAATTTGTTTGTATGGGGACGTGCAGGTATGCCTCCTTGAGATCTAGAGTTACCAGCCAAGACTCCTTGCCCAGCATGGGAAGAAGCTGCTGTAGGGTCAGCATTTTGAATTTTGGAACAATGAGATATGTGTTTAGAGCGGACAGGTCGAGAATAGGTCTCCATTGGTTTTCTTTTCTTGGTACCAGGAAGAGTCTGGAGTAAAATCCTTGTCCTTGTTCCATAGACGGTACCTTTTCTATAGCTCTCATCCTTATCAAGTGGTCTATTTGTTCTAGAGCTTTTTTCTTTTGATTTGGAGGTAGGTTTGGCATTCCTCTCTTCCTTGGTAGAGTATGGAAGTGAAACCTGTAACCTTGGTCTATTGTCTGTAAAATCCATTTTTCCCTTGTGATGTGATGCCAGTTTTCCGAAAATAAGGCTAGCTTTCCGCCTAAGGGTGCTTCTAGTTGTTCCCTGGTAGGCGGTCTCAGAGCCAAGTCACTGTGATTGTCCTGTGGAAGTGGTAGTGGCTGGGTCTGTGGCAGTACTTCGCTGGTTGTTAGGCTGCCACTGACGTCCCCTGTAGGCACCTCTGGATTGACCCCTGCCTCTTGGGCCTATTCCTGCCTCTCTGTGCTCTGGTGGTGTCTGGAAAGGACCAATTCTTGGAAGGCCAGTTCCTACTAAACCTTGGAGGCTGGACCTGTAAGAAATCCTTGACTGTCTGGACAGATTTTGCTTTCTCTTCCACCTTCTTCAGCACCTGCTGAGCAGGGGAGCCAAACAAATTGAGCTTATCCATGGGAGCATCTAGAAGCTTTGATTTAACATGGTCTGGTAAGGACTGCTCTTTTAACCATGCATGCCTTCTGATCACTGTACCAGTCATAGCTGATCTAAAGGAAGCCTCCAGTGCATCATAGCCGCATTTTAAGGAATGATTACTGACCTGCTGAATGTTATGTACCATTTCCTGAAGAGATTTTTTGTCTAATGGTTCAGGTGAGGACAGTTTTTTAGTTAACTGATCTAACATAAATTCCTGATACTGAATCATGTGGAATTGACAGTTTAAGGCCCTAGCTGAAAGAGTAGCAGAGGTGTAAACTTTTTTACCCCATCTCTCTAAGGCCCTAGATTCCCTTTCAGAGGGGAGGGGGTTTTTGGCAGAGGAAGCTGCTACTGCCTTGGGTGCCTGTGATATAGTTTCAGGATCTGCAAAAGGAGCCTTATACAAATGATAATGTGTGTCCGGAACCCTGTAGTACCTGTTGGGCTTAGCAGGGGCCGGAGGAAGTGAATCAGGAGCAGTACAAGCATCATTAAATGCATCATCCACAACAGTAAGTACTGGAGGAATGGCTAAAGGCCTATGCTGTGGCAAATGCAAAAAGGTCCTAAGCCTTTTCCTAGAGTCTGGAAAATCCTGGCCCTGCCATTGAAATTGTTTCTTCATAGCATGCAAGGTTTCCCCAAAAGAAAATTCCTCAGGAGGAGAAGCAGAAGGAATGGAGTCTTCTGCATCAGAGTCCTCATAAGGAGAATAAGGGCCCTCTGGAGGGTCTGTATGTTCTGAATCATCAGAGGAGTAATCTGAAGAAACTGGCTCAGGGGGATCTGCTCTAGGCCTCTTCTCCGCAGGTGGGTGAGAGGCCCTGTCAGGGTGAGGTTGGGATCCCCGGATCAAAGAGATAAGATCCTCTGCTAGACTAAGCATTTGAGTACTAGAGCTAGGCCTGTGAGAGGGGGTCTTAGCAGGCACATTCTTGGTTGATTTTGCTGCTTTAGCCCTGGCAAAAGCCTTAATCGACATGGATGCAGGGGGCCTAGCAGCTCCACGTGCAGGAGTAGAGATATCTAAAGGAATAGTATCAGATAAATCCTGTGAACCTGCAGGAGCAGGTGGGATTTCAGTAGCAGATTCAGCCATGCTGGATGAGGCCTCGGTAGGAGGCAAGCTTTTGGCCGAAGGAAGGACCGAGGACTCTGTTTCAGCCGAAACAGAGACACTCGCGGTTGACTTGACCGCGGTTTCGGCCGAAACCGCGGACCGCGAGTGTCGGTCCTTTTCCTTGCGCTTTTTAGTTAATTGTGAAGTTGGAGTTTCCGACGGCATGTTGTAAGCAAAAGCGGAGCCGAAAAACTCCTCAGCAAATTCCGACCGACGTCTAAGTGTCCGTCGGTTGAAAGAAGCACAGGCTAGACAAGCTGCTACGTCGTGGTCTGGGCCTAAACAAGGTAGGCAGTAAGAGTGGAAATCTTTGAGGTATTTGTTTCCCACAAGTTAAACAGTTATTCACTTTTTCTGACATCGGCTGAGGCAAGAAAGAGTCCCCAACGGGGTACTTAGCTTTTTAGAAGTCTTTGGTAGTAGTAATCTCTGGTTCTGACCGACCGGCACTTGCGAACAGCTTCTGCTTCGGGCGCCACGTGGCAAGAAAAACTAAGGAAAATGGCGTCGGCTGATACCTTTATACCCGAAGAACTGCAGCTATGACGTCGGGTGAAGTGCGACATCAGCCGAGGCCAGACCCAGACTTTGGAATCCAGCCGACCAAAGGGCTGCCTGAGGACAGGACAACCCATTTGTTAGGACTGCAGATGCATCCTTGAAGGACATCAGCATAACCAATGACTAAACTCAACAGCACTCATTGGCAGCAAGAAAGTTCTGAATTCTTGGCTTCATAACTATTTAATTCCTACACACTCCGCACAGGTCAGTAGCTGCAGTGCGTAGAAGGTACCCTAAAGTTTGGAGGCAGGAGTGGGGGGTGGGGGGAGTGACCTTGGCTGTCTCATATACCTTAGGATACTGTAGCAGTAATCTAATGAAGAACATCTAGTAACACTGGATGGATGGATGGTGGATTTCAGCTGGTCCATGCACAGCAAAATAATGTTATTTTTTTCTGGTTAAAGAACATATAATAACATGTGTCAAATGACTATCTCAATTCATTACAGTGAATCCACAATAACGATGTTTTGTTTTACAAACAGATAAAAACTGGAAAATGAGGTTGTAAGTAAAAGGTATTAGTAACTCAGTCTGTTGGTATCCCTCAAGTAGTTATAAGGGGCTTCCAAAATTTGTTTATAAGAACCCTTTATGGCTAAAGCATTTAAAAAGGGTATCCTCAGCCACAAATGGTCAAACTGGGCATAAAAACTGGAATACTCGATACATTTTTGAAGGCTGATGAGGATTTTTAGTTTTGGACCCAGCATCAAAAAAAGTTCAGCTGCGTTAAGGAATTTACCATATATCATATTTACCATAAAAAGAATGTTGAACATCAAACAATACCTACAAACTCATGGATAACAAATAGAATTTTAAAACCTTGATCATCCTAGGCGACTTTAATTTTCCTAGCATTAACTTAACTGGAGGTGTGGAACATACAGCACACTAGAAGAACATGAATTTTATGACTTAATGACACTGAAAGATATACACGACCACTACTCTGGATCTACTGCTTACTTACACTTGTAGTAAAACCGATAATTTTAAATATTTTCCATTAGCAGCCTCTGATCATTTGGCTTTAGAATTTACTGTAGATTAATACTTCTAAAATGGTTATAACACATTACAATTGCTCAAGGATTAATGATCAATTACTTTTGAGAAATTAATAACCTAAACTGGAACACTGAAGCTTCATTTGTACCATCAAACATTTGAGAGGTTAGATTAATAGGCCAAAAATGGATTTCACATCATGGTGGAAAAGGAAACTAACTAAATTATTAAGGAAAAAAGAACTCCAAATGAAACAATTTGGTACAAGCCCCTTACATAGGGAAAAAAAAAGAAAAAAACAAACAAATGTAGACTGAAAAATCTAAGATATCTAAAACTTCTACAGAGACTAAGAATACTGACCTTAAGCACAGTTGTCAGCAGTGTCAAAAGGCAAAAAAACCTTGTCCAATTCTTAATCAGGGTACAATTCGTTGCAATTTTTCTGAAATGGTTGAAGTTAAAAAAAAAAAAAAAAACAAAGGTACAGTTGTGTACCTACCATAAATGTAGATGTTCGTGTGTATTCACCGTTGCAGTCATTGCACTTGGGTTATCCTGCTGGCAGGCTACCCGCAGTCGGCCCAAATTCCAAAGTCCTGGTCCGGCGTCAGTTGCTGTCGCCTCTTCCCTGCCGTCAGTACGCCAGGGATATACAAGATGCAGCCGACGCCATTTTCTTCAGTTTTTCTTGCCCCAGATGTCAGGTGCCCCCAAAAGGGTAGGCTAAAAACATTGCTTATAAATAGCATGCACTAAAATAAACATTACTTTCATCTACAAGCAAATACACTGCATAGGCTGTATAGAATAGAGAAGTACAGATAAGTCCCAGCAAAGAAAGAGGGAGGGTGGGTGGGTAACCTGGACTGCAACAGTGAATACACTCTAACATCTATATTTATGGTAGGTACACAACTGTACTATGTTCATCGTATTTCACTGTTGCAGTCATTACACTTGGGTTGAATCCCAAAGCTGAGGTTGGGTGGCTGGGTCTAAATAGAATTAGGAGTGGCTATAAGAACCTGCAGAACTGCAGTGGCAAAGCCTGCTCTGGATTTAGAGTAAAGATGCAAGTGGTAGTGCTTTGTAAAAGTGTGCACTGAAGTCCAAGTTGCAGCCTCCAAAATATCCTTGGTTGGTACTCCTCTGAGGAAGGCTGCTGAGGTGGCTGCTGCCCTGGTCGAATGTGGCCTAATGCCCTTAGGCACGGATTTGCCATGTTGTGAATAGCAGTAATGAATGCAGTGTCCTATCCATTTTGAAATAGTCTGCTTTGAGATGGCCTTTCCTTGTGATCCTGCAGCATATGCCACTAAAAGTTGCTCAGTCTTTCTGAAAGCTTTAGTTTTGTCACAGTAGAAGCGTAGCTGTCTGTGTATGTCCAAAGAATGCAGAAGTCTCTCCCCTTTATTCTGGGGATTTGGATAAAATGTAGGCAAATGAATGGTTTGATTAAGAGCCACACTGGATACTACCTTAGGCATAAATGTTGGGTTTGTCCTTAGAGAAACCCTGTCTGGATGGAAAATGAAATAAGGTTCCACAGCCATTAATGCCTGTAACTCTGAGACTCTTCTTGCTGAAGTTATTGCTAGGAGCAGAGCTGTTTTCCATGATAAGAATTTTATCTCGGCTGTATTGGTTGGCTCAAAAGGAGGCAGTGTGAGCTTTTCCATGACAAAAGTTGAGGTCCAATGCAGGTATTGGTGCTCTTCTTGGGGGTCTAATGTTTTTTGCCCCTCTGAGGTACTGCCTTAGTAATGGATGTGAAAAAATAGGTGGGTCCGTATTGTAATGAGCTGAAATGGCAAAGGCATGAATCTTAATTGATGAAAAGGATAGGCCTTTGTCCAGCATCTCAGTTAGGTATTGTAAAATCTGAGGAATATTTGGTACAAGCATGTCAATTCCTTGTGCCTGGTTCCAAGCACAGAATCTCTTCCACTTTTCCGCATATGATTTTCTGGTGCTGGGCCTCCTGGCCTCCAAAATAACATCCATCACTGCTTTAGAGAGGTGTGTCCTGAATGGTTACATTATCTGCCATGCAGCCAGATTTAGGGTTCTGAGTTGGCTGTGCAGTATCTGATTGCTTTGTTGAGTCAGTAAATGAGGAATTTGAGGTAATGTGCAGGCTGGGCCTTGAGACAAGCTCTCTAAGATTGGGTACCAGTGCTGGTGTGGCCAGTCTGGGGCAATCAGGATAATTTTTGGCTTCTCTTGTCTGACCTTTAGGAGTACCTTGGGGAGGAGAGGTAGTGGAGGAAAGGCATATACTGTAAGGTTTTTCCAGCTGAATGATAGAGCATCCACTTTCCATGCTAGCTTGTGATAAATCCTTGTACAGCATCTCTGTAGTTGGCAGTTGTGAGGGAAGGCAAACAGATCTATGTCTGGGCATCCCCATTTCCTTATCATGCTGAAGATTTGTGGATCTAGTTTCCACTCGTGAGGATCCGTGAGGTTTCTGCTTAGTTCATCTGCCAGAGTATTTGTCTTTCCTGGCAGGAATTGTGCTTGCAGGTGCACTTGATAAGTCAATGTTGTGGTTCCACAGAGGGGGTAGGAATGCATGCCTCCCCTGCTTGTTTATGTACCACATGACTGCAAGTCTTTATCAGTAGTTGTCCTGGATGAAGTAGATCCTTGAAAGCTGTCAGGGCATTCTGGACAGCCAGCATTTCTTTTAGATTGACATGAAGATGCATTTGGCTTGTGGGCCATGTGCCCTGAATACATTTTCCTGCCATGTGGGCCCCCCAGGCATAATCTGATGCATCTGTTGTTATTGTCTGATGGCAGTGGGTAAAGTGAAAGGTTGTCCCTTGTTGTGGTGACAGGCCTGTGCCCACCATTGAAATTCCTGTTGCAGGCAGGGAATGAGGGTAATAAGTTTTTCCAGGCTGTGGCAATGTTGAGTCCAAACACTTTTTAGATACCATTGAAGCTTCCTCATATGCAGTCTTGCATATGGAATTAACAGAATGCAGGATGCCATGAAGCCCAAAGCCTGCAGAATTTTTCTTGCAGATAACTGGGTTTTTGTTGCCAACATTTCGAAGTAAGAAGTCAGTTGCCTTTGTTTGTCTGGCGTGAGGTAGGCCATCTGGGCAGTTGTATTTAAGCTTGCACCCAGGAATATTATCTCGAGAGGGCACTAGTTTTGATTTCTTTTCGTTTACTGTGTACCCTAGGCAAATTAGCAATTTTTTTACAAACGCCAGATGCTTTAGTAGAATGTCCTTGTTCTCTGCTTGAATAAGGCAGTCGTCCAAGTAGGGATGTATCTGAATTCCTCTTTGTCTGCAAAAAACAATTACTGGTGCTAGGCATTTTGTGAAGACCCTGGGTGCAGTAGATAAGCCAAAGGGCAGTGCAGAGAATTGGTAGTGCATTGAGCCAGCTATGAATCTGAGGTATCTTCTGCAAGATTGTCTGATTGGACATGCAGGTATGCCTCCTTTAAGTCCAAGGTTACAAGCCAAGCTTATTGCCCAGCATGGGCAGAAGCTGCTGCAGAGTCAACATTTTGAATTTTGGAACGTCCAGAAAAGTGTTTAGAATAGACAGGTCCAGTATTGGTCTTCAGGCTTTGTCCTTTCTGGGTACCAAGAAAAGAAGTGAGTAAACTCCTTGTCCCTGCTCCTGTAGTGGTACTCGCTGAATGGCCCTCATGTCCATGAGGGATGAAACTTGCTTTTGTGCCTCTGCCCACTGATTGTGTGGCAGGTCTGGCATGCCTTTTGCCTTTGGCAGGGTGTGAAAGTGGAACCTGTAACCCTGAGACACTATATTCAAGACCCATTTGTCCTGGGTGATCATGTGCCAGTTTTGTGAAAAAAGTGCTAGTTTTCCCCCTAAGGGAGCATCCAAAAGATAAGTGCTTGGTACTGATAGAGGAAGGTCATTGGGACTGTTCCCTATAAGGTTGAAATTTGTCTTCTCCACTTTTGGAGGTGGAAGCACCCCACTGTTTAGGCTTGTATGAGCCTTGGGGCTGGGATTTGCCTCTAGGTCACCTCTATCTGCCTCTTTGTGGCCTGACACTGGAAAGGACCAATTTTCTGAAGGCCAGTTCCTGCTAAATCTGGGTGGCTGTACCTGTAAGAAATCCTTAACTGTCTGCATAGATTTCGCTTTATCCTCCATTTTCTTAAACACCTCTTCTGCCTTAATACCACACAAAGTATCATGCTGTAATGGAGCGTCTAATAATTTTGCTTTAACATGATCAGGCAGATTCTGTTCCTTCAACCAAGCATGCCTCCTAATAACAGAACCCGTTACAGCGGCCCTACAAGAGGCCTCCAAAGAATCAAAACCACATTGCAAAGTATGTTTCCCCACCTGTTCAGCTGCATGCAATAATTCCTGCATTTCCTTGTTTTCAGCACATTCAGAATTTGTCAACATTTTCTGTTTTAACAGTGACATTAAGTATTGCTGATATTTATGCATATGTAACTGACAATTTAAAGCCCTTACAGCCAAGGTAGCAGAAGTGTAAACTTTTTCCCCCATCTGCCCAGTGCTCTCAAATCCCTTTCAGAGGGAAAGTACAGTTGTGTACACCGACCATAAATGTAGATGTTCAAGTGTCTTCACTGTTGCAGTTATGAACTGTAGGGTTCTCCCCTGCCGGCAGGCAGCCCTCGGTCGGCCAGAATCCCAAAGTCTGGGTCCGGCGTCGGCTGTTCAACCATGCTCCCTGACGTCAGAGCGCCAGGAGTACAAAGCTGACAGCCGACACCATCTTCTCCAGTTTTTCTTGCCCCAGATGTCAGGAGTCCCAAAATGAGAAAGGTCCCATATCCTTTGCAAATACACCTCAGAAGAATGTTGAAAAAAAGGAACCACACTAAAGTAAAAATAAGAGGGGACAGGAGGGAGGGAAACCCAGACTGCAACAGTGAAGACACTCTAACATCTACATTTATGGTAGGTGCACACAACTGTACTATGTTCATCGTGTTTCACTGTTGCAGTCATGACTGTAGGGTAGAATCCCAAAGCTGAAAGAAAGGGAGGTGGTCATAAAGAAGAAGGGGTGGCTAAAAGGCCCTGCAAGACTGCAGAGGCAAAGCCTGCCCTAGACTTAGAGAGGTAGACTGTAGTGCTTAGAAAAAGTATGCATTGAACTCAAGTTGCAGCTTCCAAAATGTCTTTGGTAGGAACTCCCCTGAGGAAGGCCGCAGAAGTGGCAGCAGATCTGGTGGAATGAGTCTGTATACTCCCTGGGATTTGCTTTCCATGGTGAGAATAACAAAATCTGATTCTATCAGCAATCCATTAAGAAATGGTCTGTTTTGAAATGGCTTTACCTTGGGAACTTGAAGCATAAGAAACAATTGCTCTGATTTTCTGATGTCCTTGGTTCTGTCCAGGTAAAAACGTAGTTGTCTGTGTACATCCAAGGAATGTAAGATCCTTTCCCCTTTATTTTGAGGAGTGGGGAAAAAAGTTGGCAAGTGGATAGTTTGATTTAAAGCCACTTTGGAAACCACCTTAGGCATGAAGGTAGGATTAGTCCTCAAAGACACCCTGTCTTGATGAAAAATAATATAAGGTTCCACAGCCACAAGAGCTTGTAACTCTGAAACTCTCCTGGCAGAGGTTAGGGCTAACAGGATAGCTGTCTTCCAAGATAAAAACTTGATGTCAGAAGAGGCGGCAGGCTCAAAAGGAGGCAAGGTTAGTTTTTCCAAAACATAGTTGAGATCCCAAGCAGGAATGGGAGGAGATCGAGGAGGTCTTAAGTTCTTAGCTCCTCTGAGAAACTGTCTCATGAGCTGGTGGGAAAAGATTGGAGGGTCTGTATTATAATGAGCAGAAATAGCAGAGGCATGTATCTTAATGGAAGAGAAAGAGAGACCCTTATTTAAGAGATCTGACAGGTAAAGTAAAATTAAAGAAATGTTCTGAAGAAGAGGATCAGAATCCTGAGCTTGCATCCAGGAACAAAATCTTTTCCATTTACCTGCATAAGATTTTCTAGTGCTAGGACGTCTGGCTTCTAAAATTACATCCATAACCTGCTTGGGTAGGAAAGAAGAAATCAAAGGCCCTGGATTAACCAGGCCGCCAGGCTGAGAGTTCTGACATGAGAGTGTAGAACCTGACCCTGATGTTGGGACAGAAGGTTCGAAGACTGAGGTAAAATCCAAGAGGGCTCCAGACATAGGTTTTTCAGAGTTGGGTACCAAAACTGTTGAGGCCAATTTGGGGCCAGCAAGATTATCATCTTGGGCTTGTCCTGTTTCATCTTTAATAATACCCGTGGAAGAAGAGGAAGAGGTTCCTCCAACTGAATGATAGGGCATCCACTTTCCAAGCTTCTTTGTGGAAAGTCCTGGTGCAAACATTCTGTAGTTGATGATTGAGATGGGATGCAAAGAGGTCTATGTGAGGACATCCCCAGACTGCTGTTATCATCCTGAATATTTTGGTGTCCAGCATCCACTCGTGTGGATCCGAAAGGTTTCTGCTCAGACTGTCTGCCAGGAAGTTTAGCTTCCCTGGTAGAAACTGAGCTTGAAGGTCTAAATTGCAAGCTATAGCTGTGTTCCATAGATCCATGGCTAGTCTGCAAAGGGGGTAGGAATGAGATCCCCCTTGCTTGTTTATGTACCACATAACTGTGGTGTTGTCTGTCTGTATTCGTAATTGTCCTGGTTGTAGAAGATTCCTGAAGGCCATTAGAGCTTTCTGAACGACTAACAATTCCTTTAAATTGATATGCAGGTGCTTCTGATCCTTTGTCCAAAGGCCCTGCAGACAGTTTCCCTGAAAATGGGCTCCCCAAGCATAATCCGAGGAGTCCGTGGTTAGAATCTGAGTGGCAGGAGGCAGACAGAAGGGTTTCCCTTTGTTTAGAGTACATGCCCTGGACCACCAAAGAAATTCCTTTTGAAGGCAAGGCAGGACGGAGATCAGTATGTCTAGACTGTGGCAATGCTGAGACTATACACGTTTTAGGTACCACTGTATTTTCCTCATGTGTAGTCTTGCACATGGTACGAGAAGGATGCAGGAGGCCATGTAACCCAAAGCCTGCAGGAATCTCCTTGCAGATAGCTGGGTTAAGGTTGCCAAGGTTTTGAAAGTTGAACCCAGCTGTAATTGTTTTTTGGATGTCAGAAATGCCATCTGGGTTGTGGTGTTTAGAAGAGCATCCAGAAAAGTTATCTGTTGTGAGGGTATCAAGTTTGACTTTTTTATGTTTACAGAGAATCCCAGGAACTTGAGGAGGTTCTGTACAAATTCTAGATGCTGGAGTAAGACATCCTTGCTGTCTGCCTGAATTAGACAATCGTCCAGATAAGGGTAAATTTGAATTCCCTTGAGTCTGCAGTAAGCTACTACTGGAGCCAGGCATTTGGTGAAAACCCTGGGCGCAGTAGACAATCCAAAGGGCAGCGCAGAGAATTGAAAGTGCCTCGATCCGGCTTTGAACCGGAGGTATTTTCTGCGTTCCTGCCTGATGGGAATGTGTAAATATGCCTCCTTTAAATCCAAAGTTACCATCCATGCATCTTTGGACAACACTGGAAGTAGCTGCTGTAGAGTAAGCATCTTGAATTTTGGAATCTCTAGAAAGGTGTTCAAGACTGACAGATCCAGAATGGGTCTCCATGAGTTTTGCTTCCTGGGGACTAGAAAGAGCCTTGAGTAAAAACCTTGTCCCATCTCTTTAAGTGGAACCAGTTCTATAGCTTTCATAGCCAAAAGAGCTTCCACCTGGTTTAAGGCCTCTGTCCATTGATGTTTTGGAAGGTCTGGCCATCCGCTCTGCCTTGGCAGGGTATGAAAATGGAATTTGTAACCTCTTAAAACCACATCCAGAACCCACTTGTCTTGGGTTATACGAGTCCAATTTTGATAAAAAAGAGAGAGTTTTCCTCAGAGAGGGGCTTCCAGGCAAGAAGTTCCCTTAGCCCAGAGGGAGTCATTGAGTTTGTTTCCTATGAGTTTGAGACCTGTCCTCTCCTCCCCTAGGGGTGGAAGCAGTCCACTGTCTTGGTCTATAAGAAGCTTGTGTTTGAGGCCCTCCTCTGGAGCGTCTCTATCTACCCCTCTGAGGCCGGTCTGAAGTGGGAATGGACCAATTTTTAGAAGGCCAATTTCTGCTAAATCTTGGTGGCTGTACCTGTAAGAAATCTTTAACTGTTTGCATGGATTTCGCCTTATCCTCCATCTTTTTAATCACCTCTTCAGCTTTTGATCCAAACAAGACATTATGCTGAACGGGAGCATCCGATAATTTAGCTTTTACTTGTTCTGGCAAATTTTGTTCCTTTAGCCATGCATGCCTTCTAATGACTGTGCCGGAGGCAGCAGCCATATAAGAAGCCTCCAAGGCATCAAATCCACAGTGTAAACCATGCTTCCCAACTTGCTCAGTGGCATGCAATAAGTCATGTAATTCCTTATCATCTGCATAGGCAGAAATGGAAGTAAGCTTTTGTTTTAAAACAGACAAGAGAAATTGCTGGTATTTCAGCATATGAAACTGACAGTTTACAGCCCTAATGGACAAAGTAGCAGAAGTGTACACTTTTTTGCCCCATCTTTCTAAAGATCTAGAATCCTTTTAAGTGGTAATGGGATTTTTGGCAGAAGCGACCTTAACTCCCTTAGGACCCTGAAAAATGGTTTCAGGGTCAGCAGAAGGGTTCTTGTATAAAAACTGGTGGGAATCAGGAACCCTGTAATATCTATCAGGCTTGACAGGAGCAGGAGGAAAAGAGTCAGGGGTTAAGTTAGCCTCCGAAAAAGCATCATCCACAATATCCAAAACAGGAGGAATAGCCAGGGGTCTATGTTGGGGGAGAAGAAAATCCCTTCGTCTTTTCTTAGATTCCGAATACTTCTGTCCTTCCCAGTGGAAATGTTCCCTCATTTTATGCAAAGTTTCCCCAAAAGAGAAATCCTCAGGGGGAGAAGCTGAAGGAATGGATTCCTCAGCATCAGAATCCTCATAAGGAGGGAAGGAATATTCCTAGTCAGAAGAAGAAACTGAAGAAACAGAAGCCTGATCAGAGGAATCATAATAAACATCCTGCCTTGGCCTTTTATCTGGAGGGGGATGTGAACCCCTAATCATACTAAGTAAATCCTCCGCCATCTTGAGTAACTGTTTCTGTGACTTGTTAGCCGGTTCAGAAGAGGCCTGTGTTGCAGTCTTTGATTTAGAAGGAGTCTTTGCCTTTGTCTTTGGCTTTGCCTTTATTAGAAGCTGAGTAGGCCAGAAAACCCCTTCGGAAGACGGTACCTGCACAGCGGCTCCAGACCCATTCAAAGGAGCATTGTCCGAAGGTCCTGCAATAGAAATATTTAAAGGCCTGGTTGGCTCCTCATGAGAGTCCGTTTCGGCCATCGGTTCTGAAATGGCCGACGACAGGGGCTGCAAAAGCACCTCACTGACGACGGCTGAACCTGAAGCTGGCTCCGCTTGTGCGCTATCATCAGATTTGGACCTCGGAGGTCTGTCTTCATCCTTGCGATGTTTGTGAACTCCGGTAGCTGGAACCGTATCCGACGACATTTTGTAGTTAAAGCACCTAACGAAGTAACGAAAAGCAAAATCGTACCTTCGTTTAATTGTACGTTGATTGAATCTAGCACAAAACCGACAACTAGCTACGTCGTGGTCAGGGCCCAAGCAAGGAATACAGTAAGAATGAAAATCCTTATGAGGTATTTGCTTCCCATATGAAATACAATTATCTTTTTTTGACATCGGACTGGAGCAAGAAAAAAGTTTCCCCAACAGGGTACTTAGCTTTGAGTGGAGAAAAAGTCTTCGGACTGAAGTTTATCAGAAAAAATCGTCGGGAGTCAGCCGACCGGCACTTGCGAAGTGCTATCACCGCACGGCAAGAAAGACTGGAGGAGATGGCATCGGCTGTCAGCTTTGTACTCCTGGCGCTCTGACGTCAGGGAGCATGGTTGAACAGCCGACGCCGGACCCAGACTTTGGGATTCTGGCCAACCGAGGGCTGCCTGCCGGCAGGGGAGAACCCTACAGTCATGACTGCAACAGTGAAACACGATGAACATCAGGGTTTTTTTTGCAGTCGAAGCCTTGACCCCTTTGGGACCCTGAGATATAGTTTCTGGGTCAGCAGCAGGGTTTTTATATAGAAATTTATGAGAGTCTGGTACCCTGTAGTACCTGTCTGGCTTAACGGGTGCTGGGGGTATAGAGTCTGGAGACAGGCCAGACTCTGAAAAAACATCATCTACAATGTCTAGAACATGAGGAATAGCAAGTGGCCTGTGCTGACGAAGTAAAAGAAAATCTCTGAGCCTTTTCTTGGATTCTGAATAATCTTGGCTCTCCCAAAGAAAGTGCTCCCTCATAGTATGCAGGGTTTCCCCAAAAGAGTAATCCTCAGGTGGAGAAGCTAAAGGAATATATTCTTCAGCATCAGAATCCTCATAGGGAGGAAGAGAGTATTCCTGATCAGAGGAGGAATCAGAGGAAATGGAAACCTGATCTGAAGATTCAGTCTGTCTCTTGTCTAGGTCTCTTATCAGGAGGGGGATGGGAACCCCTGATCAAAGCAATAAGGTCTCCGGCCATTTTGAGCATCTGTTTTTTAGGCATGGAAGTCTGTCCTGGAGAATGCTGTACTTGTTTCTTTGTCTTTAGAGCTGCTTTAGTCTTTGGCTTTGAAGCTGAAGATGGCTTTACATATAACTGTGTAGGTCTGAAAACACCGTAAGAAGCCGATGCTTGCACAGCGGCTCTGGACCCATCTGAGGGTATAGTTTCCGAGGATCCAATACCTTGAGTTTCCAGAGGCCCAGTTGGCTCCACGTGGGAGTCGGAAGCGGCCTGTGGCTCTGAGCTAGCGTGCGTCAGGGGCTGCGAAAGCACCTCACTGAGAACCGGCGAACAGATGACTAGCTTAGAGAAAGCCTCATCATCGGTTTTGGACCTTGGATGCCTGTCCTTGTCTTTATCGTTGCGTTTTTTATAGACCCCTGTCGTCGGCTGTTCTGCCGGCATTGTATAATTGAACCTGCGGCCAAAGTAATGAAAGGCAAAATCGTACCGACGCTTAATAGTGCGTTGGTTAAATCTAGCACAAAACCGACAACAAGCAACGTTGTGGTCAGGGCCTAGGCAAGGAATACAGTAAGAGTGAAAATCCTTATGAGATATTTGTTTCCCACAAGGAAATACAATTGTTAACTTTTTTTGACATCGGTCTGGAGCAAGAAAAAAGTTTCCCCAATGGGGTACTTAGCTTTAATGAAGACTTCAGATCTGAAATTCGAATTCGAAAATCTCAGGAGTTGGCCGACCAGCACTTGCGACCTGCTTTTGCTTCGGGCACCGCGCGGCAAGAAAGACTGGAGAAAATGGCGTCGGCTGCATCTTATATACCCCTGGCACACTGACGTCAGGGAAGAGGCAACAGCAACCGATGCCGGACCAGGACTTTGGAATTTGGGCCGACTGCGGGCAGCCGGCCAACAGGATAACCCAAGTGTAATGACTGCAACAGTGAAACACGATGAACATCTACTTCACCTTAGTTTCATCAAATACTGTAGTTATTCATGAAATCCTAATTTTACATAAACCTTATTATTAGTGTCCATTACAAACAGAGGATGTAGTGAAATATACATTAAATATGACTGCAGTGGCTCTGGGTTTAACTCTATACCAAGTTGTTGTCATCTTTCTGGTCAACTGATGGCATTTAACTTCAAATTTTACCATTCCTGAATTATAGAGGTTAGCAAATATTGTACAGACAGTAATATTATCTAAAGATCTATTTTTATGCATCAACCAGCAAGTCTGATATCACTTATGGGCAAGTGCCTTCAAAGATGTTTATTATTACTTCTGAAGATGCATGAGAATGTACTAGCACTTGTTGACCTTGAGTAACAGGTTTGCAAAGAATATAGACTTTTACCATTTTGACTGGATTTTATGACACTGTTAGTGAATCCCTTAGATAATGGCTTTAGTGTGGAGGTTGAATACTTAGATCTCTCAAGGCTTTTGATGGTATCTCTCACACAACTAACTCCCTTGTAAGCATAAGATACATCTTTATTGAATGGGTTAGGTGTTGGCTTAGACACAGATATCAACACACATTATAGTTCACGGCCACTTTTCAAAATGGTCAGGATTACTAATCATATTCCACAGAGGTCCATTTTAAACCTTATACTATTCAACTTTGTATTTTCATCGGTCTATTAACACTTTCTGTTTGCTTAAATATGCTGATATTAAGGATGGAGCATTCTTAACTGTCAGATTATTTAGCTTTCAATTTGTGTGTGTTCACACTACTTGAACGGCTGAATAAAATTGGTCTTAATATTAATCCATTTAAGAGTGGGGTTATATATTTTGGTTATTTCAGACTTGAACACCCTTTTTATTTTTGAAAAAAACAGCTACACAGGAAGTGACAATACACAGACCTTGGTGTGTATAAAAATTCTACTTGTTAATGCAAAGGCCTTTTGTGTTATGGGGCGGCACCTGAGATTTTTTTAGACCAGATTTGCTGCAGTCCTACTGAAATTACTTACATGCACATTAAACCTAAACTTGAATACAATCACATATTCAAGAGGTGACCTCGCCATACTGGAAAGTATTCAAAGAAATCTTACTAAAACATTTATGGAGTGCAGGACAATCACATATCAGAAACTCTTAGCTTAGTTTAATTTTCTACTGTTAATGTGGCAGACTGTGCCTGACATACCATGATCCTTCAGGTGTTGCTATCAGGATGAACATCTCATAGGACAAATTCTTCTTTTCCTTCTTCTTTCGGCTTTTCCCGGTTAGGGGTCGCCACAGCGGATCACCTGTCCGCTCATGATTGGCAGTGGAGTTTTACAGTGTCGAGTTGCCAGCCCGGTGCCTGACCTTCCACAGAAGGCACACACATGCGCACACTCACACCTAGAGCCAATTTAGTGTGTCCAATCCACCTACAGCATGTCTTTGGGATGTGGAAGGAAACCGGAGCATCTGGAGGAAACCCACACGACCACAGGGAGGACATACAGACTCCGCACAGAAGGCACGCCAGCCAAGGATTAAACTGGAGAACCTCTTTCTGTGAAGCGGCAATGCTAACCGCTGCATCACCGTGGCCGCCCCATCTCATACGGCAAATTATATCTTTCAAATAGCAAACTGCAAAACTATTTTTAGATCAAATATTACCACCCAAAGTATTGTGAGATCATACAAAAGTCTACCATTACAAGTAAGGAAACATAAATCACTAGAATCATTCAAGTCTTTAGATGTTTGATTTGGCTTGAATGTCTACTATATGACCTTGAAGCCTGTGTTATGACTGTCTGACCTCTACACTGCTTACCAGAAACTATAACTGTAAATATTCAATTAGGTCCACTTTTTCAGTATTGACTCTTGGGATTCCAGACTACATGAGCTTGAAAACTAGCATGAATACAAGAGCCCCCTTCCCCCTTAGCCTTGCAGACTCCCTTTCTTTCTGAAGTGTATAAAGGGTAGTGGTTTACCAGCACAGGCAGCGGACATCAGACTCCGGAGAATGGCCAAGGCAAAAGCTCGACCTTGCCCTGGGAGTTGCTTCTAATTTGTAGTGTTTGGTAAAGGGATGATCAGAAGATGGGCTGGATGTTTCAGAATCACCTCAGTGGAGAGCCTCCTTAAAAAAAAAAAAAGGGGGGGGTGGCAGTCATGGCCATAGTAGAGTGCTCTCTTACCCTCTTTCAGGCATTTGTTTCCCATGGAGGAGGTAGCAGGAAAATACAGATGGCAATCCACTCAGATAGATTACCTTTGACAAAGCTTTCCATCCTTTCCCTTTACAAAGACAACAAAAAGCTGGTCTGACTTTATACCTAGATTAGTTCTATACAGGAAAAATGTGGGTTGCCTCTGCACATCAAGGGACTGCAAAATACTATCCACCTTGCTCTGTGGGAAGAAGACAAAAAAAACAATGCTGGCACACGTATTCCTTGGTTTAAGTATTGTTCAGTCACCACTTTGGCCGTGAATGTAGGGTCTGTGTACAAGGTGACTCTGTCCTTAAGAAAAACTATAAACAGTTCCCTGCACGACTGTCAGAATTCAGAGAACCATCTAGCAGAGGTCAAGGCCACCAACAAAGGAGTCTTCCAGGATAGCAGCCTAATATGAGTCAAAGCAGATAGCTCAAAGGGTGGTGCTTAACTTCTAGAACACAAAATTAAGGTCCCAAGATGGTGCTATTTCTTTTTTTGGGAAGTCTCAAATGTAGTAATCCCTTGAGAAGTTTTTCATAAGCAGCTAAGAGACCACAGTGGGCTGTAAAAAAAAGCCCTCTTCTCACCTTCGATAACCACATCGCCGCAACAGTCAGGAAATCCTTCTATGTGGCACACCTCATCACAAAGGGCTTTTCATCCAGAAAAAAGGAGGTCATTGTCCCACTGTACTCATCCCTAATTAGACCCATTATAGAATACAATGCCCCATTTGGTATGTACCTCTCAAGACATCTGCAACAACTGGAAAGGCCTCAGAAATACCTCACTAAAAGAATCACAGGCCTAAAGCAGATGCCCTACGCTGACCGCCTTAAAAAGCTCCAGCTATACTCTGTCGCATATCGTCTACTCAGAGGCGATCTCTGCTTAACATACAAGGCCATGTCAAACCCAGAGCTGTTGGACATGCTACACTTAAAGAAATCCAAATCCCTCAGAGCTACACGCTCCAGGGATCTAAACCTTGTCATCACAATAAACAAAACATGCTGGAGGGATAGGGTTCCTGACCCAGAGACTCCCCAGACTCTGGAATAGATTGCCCATACATGTCAAGCAGAGTGCCTCTTTTGACCTCTTCAAGAGGAACCTTGACGATTGGATGGGAGAAAGGAAATTCACCTCAGGGATCACGTCAGTCGCCCTGCTAGACAGGGGTCCAGGAAAGTAAATAATGTCGGAAGAAATAGCCAGGGAATTGTTATGGCTAGGCTTGTATAGGCCCTAGGGATGATAGCCTAGTACCAACCTATGAACCTATTTAACTGAAATACAAACATTGATAAATGCAGGAAACGGGCATGTTTTAAAAAGGTCTCACAGGTAGGTGATATGGCTTAGGTGCCATCATCTCCTAAGGTACCAATGAAAAAACTTTTTCCATTTAGCTGTAAAACATTTTCTAGTGCTGGGTTTCCTGGTCTCCCTTCGAATATGTATCACACAGTCATCTGAAAACATGTGCCTGATCGAGATGAGGACTAGCTCATCCATCATTATTGACTTTAAATTTCTTAAGTTGGGATGTAGGACTGCTCACCTGTTTGGGAGCAGGATGTCTACCTGCTGTGGAAGCACCTTCATTACAAGGGTTAGGAGGGAAAGCCAATGTTGCCTTGGCCAAAAGGGTGCTATCAAACATCCTTGGCTCCTCCCTTATCGTATGCAATACACTGAGGGTGAAGGGAATGGGAGTGAAAGCACACAAAAACAGACATGCCAAGAGATTGAGAAGGCACCTGTCACCCAGGTGTCTCGATTGGGAATTCTGGTATAATACTTTCTGAGCTGTATGTTTCCTGGAGTAGCAAAACAGTTTCTCTATGGGACACCCAGATTGTGAACCAGATCCAAAATCACTCTCCTCTTAAGCATTCATCCATTGGGCTTTAGTGCTTTACAGCTTAGTCTGTCAAGCTACTGTCATGGCTGGGGATTACTGGGTCACGTGTCACTCCTACCTCCTGAGCTGCCTGCCTGCATACGAGGTATGAGCAAGTCCTGCCTTGGTTATGTAACAACTTAGTACTGCCTGTTGTGATCAAAAGTGAATCCAGATGACAACTGTTCTTAAATGCGCTAATAGCAAGGATCAATGCCATTAGTTCCTTTATGTGCTTGTTTTCTCCTCACTGATTTGTCTCAAGACTCTTGGGACCATCAGGTCCCCCGTGTGGGACCCACAAGCAGTTTCTGCCATCACAATCAGACTCTGGTAAAAAGCTTAAAGGGAACTCCCTTGTTCAAGTGGATATTCTCTATCCACCAAGCAACTGTTTTCTTTAAGCAAGCGGCAAGGGTATGCTGGTCTGGAGGGAGCACAGATCTTGGTATAACCTGTTTCTAATATACCACTGTAGTTTTTGCACATGCAGCCTGGCTACAGGCATCATCAATATGCAGGATTATCAATTACATCCTGCCAGTTGAGAAACATCCTGACTGATGCTGAGAAAAACTGGTCACACTGCTGAAAACTATGAACATGATCTACTCTGGATAGAAATTCTTGAATCTCCAGGAAAGTAACTGGCCTTGCTGGAGCAGGACATGACATTTCTAATGATCAGTCAAGTCCAACTCACCTGAGCAAGAGATAGCAATTTCTAGAGCGCACTGTCTCATTCAGCCCTCTTACTTGTCAGACATTCAGTCATAAAGGTACGAGTAAATGTTCATAGGTTGGTACTAGGCTATCGGCTCTAGGGCCTATACAAGCCTACCCATAACAATTTCCTGACTATTTTCTCCCCACAGTATTTACTTCCCTGGACCCCTGTCTAGCAGGGTGACTGACATGATCCCTGGGGTGAATTTCCTATCTCCCATACAATCATCAAGGTTCCTTTTGAAGAGGGCCAAAGAGGCGCTCTGCTTGACAAGTATGGGCAGTCTATTCCAGAGTCTGGGGAGTCTCTGGGTCAAGAACCTATCCCTCCAGCATGTTTTGTTCATTGTGATGACAAGGTTTAGATCCCTGGAGCGTGTGCATCTGAGGGATTGGGATTTCTTTAAGTGTAGCATGTCCAACAGCTCTGGGTTTGACATGGCCTTGTATGTTAAGCAGAGATCGCTTCTGAGTAGACTATATGCGACAGAGTACAGGTAGAGTTGTTTTTTTTTTTTTTTTTTATATATAGACTGTCAGCATAGGGCATCTGCTTTAGGCCTGTGATTCTTTTAGTGAGGTATTTCTGCAGCCTTTCCAGTTGTTTCGGATGTCTTGAGAGGTATATACCAAATGGGGCGTTGTATTCTATAATGGGTCTAATGAGGGATGAGTACATTGGGACAATGACCTCCTTTTTTCCTGGATGAAGAGCCCTTAGTGATGAGGTGTGCCACATAGGATTTTCTGACTGTTGTGGTGATGTGGTTATCGAAGGTGAGACCACTCCACTGTCCACCTGTGTCCCTAAGTCTCTTATCACACTTTAGGTGTTTAGTGTACTGCCACCTATGTGGTAATTCACAGGTACATGTTTTTTCCCAAAGGGGATAACTATACATTTCTTGGCACTGAGCTTGAGCCCATGGCTCTGGCACCAAACATCTGTTTCTGTAAGGCTCTTTTGTAGAATATCCACATCATGTGTACGTCCTTTGTCCTACAAAAAGCAATTAATGCAGCCAGGTTCTTTATAAAGACCATGGATGCAATAGACAAGCCAATAGGCAAAGATGTAAATTGAAATTTGGAACACACTGCCTTGAACCTGGACCCTCTGTGCTATTGGAGTTATGTAGGCAGACAAGCATTCTTCAGTCCTAGGGTCAACATCAGGGCTCTGAGGAAAGTCAAGGGCAAAAGTTTTTATGGAGGTCAACATTTTATATTCTGGAACTAGCAAATACCTGTTCAAGCCTTGATGAGTCCATTGCAGGTGTCCAAAATCCTTACTTTCTTGGAACCAGGAAATCTCTCAAATTAAAATCCTGCCCGTCTTTCTGGTACCAGTTCTAGAGCATCCTGCAACAGGAAACTGTCCACATTTGTGGCATCAGATGTAACTGTTCTCTGGGTACATTCTGAATACCTAGAAATCTTGATATCATCAGAAACTGTAAATTGTAGCTTGCTATTACCACCAGTCCTGGTAATCATTTTCTACAAGTCTGCAAAAAGGTCAGCCTGCCTCATTTTCACTGAAAGATCAGCACAGGGAGGATGAGGTGGGATTTTAGGGGAGAGAGGTGCTGAAGAGCATCTCAGGTGCTTCTCGTGGGTATCCTGACCGTAACCCCCCTTAATGTTTTCTTATGTCAATTTTCCACTTCTTTTGGAGTTCCTCCTTTTTGCCTTTGTTGCGTTTGTGAGGAAAGGGCCAACCCAACTTTTGCTCAGGTATTTCCCTCACATATCTAGGCAGCAGAGAATGAAAAAGTTCCTTAACAGATCAATTTTAACATTGTTTTTCTCCAGTTTTTTTAAATGTCTTCTCAGCATAGGGCCCAAAGAGAAGCTCATTATTTAATGCAGTATAAAGAAGCTTTTGACTCCTCAACCAGGTATCCCTCCTCATCACAGAACTCACAGCAGCTTCCCTGCATGAACCATCTACTGCATCACAAGTCAAATATCATGGAGTGCCGAGAACTGAGGTTGCACAAATCCAGCAACTCCTTACTATGGCATTTGTCTTGCCTTACATCCTCTGTGCCCTCTGTTTTAATTGCTCATGGAGTGGGTGTTGGAATTTGAGCACATGAGACTGGCAAGTGAGGGCACAAATGGCTAGAGTAGCTGAGGTATACATGTTTTTACCTATCTTGTCATTTGGAACCGGATTTCTAGTTGCAGCCCCACTGGAACCCTTGTGAGAATCCACATGATTATTGCAGAGGTTTGTGGGAAATATAGACCCAATATTTTAATGGGGGGGGGGCTGAAACAGGATCTTTTCCAGAGACTGGTTGCCTAAATTTCATAAAAACCTCAGACAACTTGGTAAGGTCCTTTGGAAGACACCTGGTGAAACTGGGGCTGAAACAAAATCAGCTGTGGTTGAGGCAAACTGACTGATGACTGCTTATGCTTTGCTGTCTTGTTTTAGGGTGTGTGTAAAGTGGATCATAGGCCTCAGGATATGAGCAGTTGACCAAAGGCTCAATACAATTCACATGAACTTCCTCACTAATAATCTAAGGATTCACCCTCTATTTCAGAAACCAGCACTTTCATGTCTAAGGCCACAGAATGCAAAGCTGCTCTGTGCTCAACCAGCCTCCAAAAGGGGCACTGGTTGAAACAGGCACCTAATACGAGGATTGCAAAAGTACCTCACCAATCTCCTTCAGACTAGGGGAAACTGCTGGACATCCTCCGAAACATGCTTCTTCTTTGGATGATGAATTTTCTTTTTGGCAAGGTCTAAGAGAGACTGGCAGATGACAGTGCTACCAAGCTAACCACAAGATTTTAGTATAAATATTTCTCATGCAACTCTGGCATTTTATTGTTCTGGTACTGATATATGTGAACTGGGGACTTTTGGGCACATTGTGCTCTTGACCCAGGTGAAATAAAAAGAAGATGACATCTACAGATCATTCACCATCAAAAATTAGGAAATTTCTTCAGAGAGATACTGGAATCCCTTGCTTCAGGCCACCATGACAGACTGACAACTCAACCATACAGTACTATCCATTTACTGAACTATGACAGTGCCAGACAGCTACCCTTCACACATATAATGCGCTGATGTCAGAAGGGAAGGGACTCTGCCTGACCAGGAAGGGGGAAGCTAAAAGCTGTGATACTCTGCCACTCAGTCTCCTTAAGGCAGGAATCCCTTGAAACTGTACTGTTAATAGTGAACTGCAAAAATATGTTGACATAGTGGAGCTTATTTTGAGGTTTCCCAGAAGAATAAGCATTTTTGGGAAGGGAGCAGATATCATCATTTCCTTATGGTACAGAGTTTGAGGTTTCCCAGAAGAATAAGCATTTTTTGGGAAGGGAGCAGATATCATTTCCTTATGATGCAGAGTTCGTACGGCAATACTGGGCTGCTGATCCAAAGGAACATTAATAGCCTTGCCACAATACTACAAATTGTAGGTACCCATTGAAAGAGCTAATTTATATCTAGTTTCAAGCACTTCCTCTGAGAAGCCAGACCAATGGTGTATTTACAATTGCCATTCCATTCATCCAGGTTACACAGACGGTCAGGGAGCTACTTTGCTTTACATCTAAAGGAAGTCCATCCCATAAAAGATGAATTCTCTGGAACATACATCTGTCTTGCCAGCAGGCCCTATTTATGTTTTAGCGGAAGTTGACATCCTTTGAACAGGTGATTAGTTTTATGGATGTGCAGGAGTTTGCAAATGATTGGATCCTTTGAGGTTCTGTAGGCAAGACAGAGGTCACCTTTCAAGAGTCCGTAAAAAAAAACAGAACACAAAAAGAGAGGATGCTTTAAGGTAGTCTGGGTAGCTCAAGGAAGACATGCCCTTGATCATTTTAGTGAGGAAATGCTGTGGTTTCTCAGGCTGGGTCATATGCTTAAAGAAGTATTTACCAAAGGGGACACCATACTCTATCATGGGCCTGATGAGGAAGGAGTAGAGAGGGATGACATCTTCCTTAGATCTGGAAGGTACAGAGAGGGATGACATTGTCCTTGAATTTAGAAGAAACGGCCCAGGTGATTAGGATATCTAAGTAAAAGGATTTCCTAACAGTGGATACAAAGGATAGTTCATTGTCAACAAAAGTGTTCAGGTCTCTAAAGGTGGAGTCAACTTTCAAATGGATGTCACCTATGTGATGGGCAAAATTGGGCTCCCACACACCTAAGAACATAATGCTTCACTTCTAGGCATTCAGTTTTAGGTCATGGTCCAGGCACCACTTAGTGTATGCTAGTCCCACAATAATTTGGAAGTCAGATAGTGATTTAATGACAGCTCCAAGTTTGCAGACTAAAAACCTTGTCAACTGCAGGCCCTTGATGTCAGCCTTGACACCGGAGAAGTAAATACCAAAGAGAAGTGGCCTTAGGATCAATCCCTATGGGACACTGTTGGTAACTAGTCTTTTTTTAAAAAAGTGTGTCATACACACTAAGACTGGATTCTGCCAGTTTACTTATTCAGTGGGTAACAAAGGGGTTTATATATAGTTTGATTAGCTTGTTGATAATGCCAGAATATAGGACGATATCAGGGGCCTTGGCCAGGACTAGACAGGCACTGTGAACCAATCTGCCAGAGTTTAATGCATCAGTGGCTTGGTTCAAAAAAGCCCATGAAGGTCATCAGGCAGGATCTACCTTTAACAAACCCAAAATGGTTTAGGCCCAAGGCTATGTCCTTGTTAAGTTCCACAATGATGCATTTCATTGCTTTGCACATAAGGCTAGTAAGGCTTATAGGTCTATAGTTCTCTGAAACAGTAGCGGATCCCCTGTTGCAAAGCAGTAGGACTACAACAGGCCTTCATTCCTCAGGTACAAATCCACTGGAGGAGGCTGAGGCTGAAAAGGGTTATTAGCAAGTCTACCAGGTAGTGTTCAGTGTTGGCAAGGCAGCCTAGCACACTATCAGAACCCATAGAGCAAGTACTTTTGGCCTTCAGGACAGCATTCAAAAGCATGAAAGTGGCATTGGTGTGCTAATAAGTTGAAAAAAGTTATGGGGAGATATGGGAGTAAGGTTAGAGCTGAACTTTGCTAACAAAGCTGGTTATGTCCTCAAGGCATAAGCAAGCATTATGAATTAGCTTGTGGTTGCCCTAAACAGAGGTGGCAATTCTCAATTTGTACTTTTGGAGGATTTTATTTCGTTTCCAAGTTCTCTGCTGATCTTTGAGTACATTTCGAGATGATAGGGTTTTTAAGTTTGCTTTCATGAGCTATTGTAGATTGTTTATACTAGGGCTCCACCATATATGTTTATTCATGAATTTGGCATTGTATTTATGTCTTATGGAGACAGACACCTCAATGCATGCTTGAGGTGGGCACAGAAATTATCCACAACTGTGGCAGCATGCAAAATGAGGTCACTGAGGTGAGGAGGATGGCTGCTTACATTCAACAGGTCATCAATTAGCTGCAATAGGTTTGCCTTAGAGTAGTCTCTAAAGACAGAAGGGTTTTGTGGTAACTCAGGTTTTACCTTCGCAGAGAGCTTTAACAAATGGTGGCCAGATGTGACCAGTGACATGGACTTGCCCTGTTTGATAGCCAAATGTCAGAGTTTGGTCAAGCCAAATTCTCAGGTACTAGAACACTGACCTGGTTTTTAATGGTGAGTGATCAAAATGTGTCAGTTACAGAAAACAGAAGTGAATACAGCCCTCAACATATCTGTCCAACAAACTCATCTCGCTCTACTGAGAGAAGCACCATTAAAAGTAGTGTTGATTTTTTGTGGTGTAGAGGACAGAGGAATCAGCTATGCAACTATTATACAAATAATACCAGCTGGACCATTACAGAGCCTATAAATTTAGAGCAAAGGGAAGACTGTCGAACTGCTGACAGTTAAGTTTCAAACCATCACATAACATTTGAAAGAGGAGAGAGAATCCATTATTTATTTTATTTATTTATTTTACATTTGTTTACCGGGAGAATCTGACTGGGAGAACCCATTTTCAGCAGAGGACTGCGGAGAAAAACTCCGCATTATGACAGAACACTAAGGGTAATAACATTCATAGCATAAATATATTTATACAATAACAAACTTTACAGTAGACTTGCAGTGTAAAGTACATAAAAAGCAGAAATAATCAGGTGAAGTTAGCAAGAAAATCATAGCATAAGTAACAATACAGTTGAGCAATATAGAAAAGCCTGATTGGTATATGGAAGCTTAGTGAACTTTACTAGCAGTATAATACACAACTGATACTGATAGTAAAGAAACAGAGAATCATGTATTTTGTAATGCATTCTGTTCCATTCTTTTAATAATGGAAACGGGTGGAAGAGGAAGTGAGGAATGTAGGGAAGGAGAAAGGAGAAAAGGTGAGTGATTTTGATTGTGAGGTTCAGTTTGAGAGTTTTTTTTTTTGTTTAAGACAGTGTGACTGTGAATAGGTAGAGTAAGAAAAAAAGTAATAAAAGAAAATCTGTGTGTAAGATGCAAACATGTTACAGAGACAGTTTTGTGAGGGAGACAGAAATACATTACGACTCTAGAAACTGCATTATCTGCACATTTTTAAGGGAAGACAGTACCAAGCCTTATACCACAAGCCAAAAAGATCACCAATGCATTTTCATAGTTTCTACAAAGGTGATATCCTCTGCAGAGAAACCAGATGACTCAGGGGATGCAACCCTGTAAAAGTCAGAAAAAGCAGAAGACTCAAATCTGCACCCTGAAGGCCCCAAGGACAATGTGAATATGCTTAGTCTCTTCCTGGTTTCCATGCACCAAGCAGACTTAAAACACTGGCCCAAAATCTAGAATCACATGCTGCTGCTGTGCCAAGGCAGTTTCTTGAATGATTTTAAGGTACTTACTGACAGAAGTCTATATTCTGTAATTCAAAGACAGGAGTCCTTGTGGATGGCCCAGAAGGTTGAAAAATGTCTCTGGTGTTATTTAACCATCTGTGATATGTCTGGGGCCTATATGACATAATTCCTGCATTTCTAAAATTATTCTGATTCAGATCAGATCTGTTGAAGGCACAGCCATATGTTCTGTTTTGATTTGAACTACTTGAAGCACATAACTGTTGGACATCACTCTCTGAGTACCTTAAGAACTGGCTTTGTGATTCATGCTATTTTACGAAGTTGTGGTAGCCTAGCTTCAGCAGAACCTGTACACTTTTTTCAGAAAATTCAGACTACATCTACTGATGTTGCACAACTTTCTGTACTTTTTACCCCCTCCCTTTTTTTCCCCAGAGTGAGAAGATTTACTCTTAAAAGCCATTCCAGAATATTTTTCTAGAGATGTTAATAGTTTCTTAGTCAAATAAATAGCAAGGCAGTCAACCATCTCAGTGTACTTATGACACTTCTGGAAATATAACTGTTTATTTTTTGTTCAGGTCCTTACAAATAAATGTTATACTTCACATGCAATTTGTCAAAAAGAAATACACAACTGACTCAGAGAACACATACAAGTGTGAGCAAGCATACTGTGCAGCACAAAATTTCACAAAAGTCACTAGGGCATCAATGATACTCAGATACGAACAGTGTGTATGCCAACTTTAGACTGATATGGGAGTCCTAAAATCAGTGCCTTCAAACGGAAAAGGATCATCTTTGGAAATGTGACCAAACCAATGGAAGATGTGCAAATTCCAATGTTAAAATTTCCTTTTATGATAACTTCACAATGAACGGTTACAATTATAAATTAATTCTCTTTGGTCAGTATTGCGCTTTTCACAATGAAACAATATTCAAAATTTACTTTGACATGTGCAATTACAAAGCTGTTATCAAGTAAATATCCTGCAGCCTTTTAAACAGCATTTATGCACCTTACGTTGCCTCCCAGCATGCAAACAAATAAACTGTCTAAACTGTCTTTCGGCTTTTCCCAGTTAGAGGTCGCCATAGCGGAACTCCAGTCCGCTAATGATTGGCAGTGAATTTTTACAGTGTAGAGTTGCCAACCCGGTGCCCAACCTTCAAAGAAGGCACACCCACACATGCTCACACATACCTGCATGTCTTTAAATTCACTCGACTGCGAGGAGGACATGCAGACTCTGCACAGAAGGCGCTCCAGCCGAGAATTGAACTGGAGAACCTCTTGCTGTGAGGTGACAATGCTAACCACTGCGGCCATGCAAACAAATCTTATCATTTATTCCAAGGAAAACTGAAAACAGTTTGCCAGTTATCACTGTCAACAGAGATGGCATGTCACTGAGCCATGCTCACAATCTTTAATGTTCTCCAGTTACAAAGGGCCTCACTTTTCCTACTATTTGATCTCAAGGTAGCTATACTCATATACAAAGTATGCTGAAAACTGCTAAGGTTGCATCTTTTGGGAAGTATGAAGACCTCAGTCTCCCTTTGAACAGCTCACTTCTAAACTCAAAAATCAAAAGGTCTCTAGCTGATTAGCACTACCCCTTTCTCTATAGCTTGCATTTCCATTTACATATTAAAGTGTTTAAATTAACCTGTGGCAGAAACTGAAATTAAGGAACACTGGTTCATTTAATATAGTTAACTTTTTAGCCACTGTTGCATTCCATTTTCCCCATAAGTCTCACTAGCTCTACAACTAGCAATATGCCTCCAGCTTGACTTGGTAAATAAGTGGTCCATCTTCAACATATTAACCTCCCATTTCATACAGAAGGTAAACCTACAATAATTCCTACTCCACTTTCTCCTTTATATTATGTGTTAATTTCACCCAGATGGATACCACCATACCACTATCCTGTTTGCTGCCAATTTTCTCGCATGCACAACTTGGGTCTTGGAATACACAGATGTTCATTAGATCACTACCGCAGTATTCCAGACTTATGGCATGTATCCTGCAAGGATACCATATCTGCAGTATGCATAAGACTATGTACCAGTACGTAAGGGACAATACAAATGAGAAAACCCTCAGAGTTTTCTTATTACCAGTCCAGGGGTGAAGAAAGACCTTGACTGTGATGCCGTTTTGTTTACCATCAGGTCAACTACAGCTACAACAGGTTCTGGCAGATAAGTACCCTGCTGGGGACCCTTCCTTCTCAAATTTTAGTAAGCAACTGTTCTTTTCATGTAAGGTATGTAGGAGAAATGCAACACTGGCCATCAAATTCCCTAAAAAGACAAACTGTCTCTTGACTAGAACACAATATATATATATATATATATATATATATATATATATATATATATATATATAAAAACGAACAGTTCCATTTTAAGTCCTTTGCTCTCGCAACTATTAGACGCCAAGTTAGCTCTCAAATTGTGCATACAGACAGACACTTCAGGCTTCAGCTTTTACTTCAATATGGCTTTTAAGTAGTTTGCCTCACGCATCCTCCTTCAGCCTAAGAAACCGGTTTAAAAAAAATCAAGAGATGATGTCAAGTCTTCTGCGAAGTCTGCTTTTCTCAGTCAGAGCCAGGTGTCACAGATGAGGCAATTGATCAATCTTCAGACCGGTCAGACTTCCAAGATGGCTGTACATTGAGTAACAGCTAATTTTTAGCTCTCCCAGTGTGAAAACTGAAACTCAGCAGAAAGGCCAGCAGACTTGTCTTTATGGGTAAATTTCAGTAACTGGTTAGTAAGTGCACTGCCTGGATGTCAGGAATAAAGAAATACAGAACACCTCAAAAATCAGCTACAAAAAGTGAGGAAGAAACACTGACTGGGGAAAGTTCAGCAAAAAGCAATGCAACCTTCAGACATGACTTCCAATAACCTAAAGGAAGACACAAGACAACTGCATACAGACCTGGTTAAAATAAAACAGAGCAATATATCAACACAATCAACAAAAGGCTGGAAAATGGAAGAGGCTTTAAGCAGATATTCAGATGATTATGATAAAGATAAAACTGAAAAATCAGAGGTTGAAATGAAGAAAAGGCAGGCTGAATATGTGATTGCTTAGGAAGATATGTTTAAAAAATAATAGGATTAGACCACAGAGCGCATAAAGCAAAACCTGAGATTTTCAGCTATACCAGAGAAGCTGGCATGAACAGACTGCATTCATTTTATAAAAACACAAATAAGCAACTGGACTGGTAATCCACAGCAGTTGTTGTTAGTTGACAAGGCACACTGTGTGTATGCTCCAAACCTGGCTATAAGAGAGCAACCTATACTTTTAATACTAAAGATGCAATCCTACCAGCAGGAGGAGTTGATTCTGATGAAACTGTGGCAAAAGGACAAAGTACTAAGAGTGGAATACAGGAGAGTATTTATGGAAAATGATTACTCATTTTACATCAGACAGAAGAGGAGCAAATTTATTCCACCATTCAGGGAATGTCGAGATACAAGTGAGAGATACCCAGCTGTCTTCAAGGTATTCTTCCCTGGAGGGACAAAATCATTTTTGATGAAATATGCTAAGAAGGAAATACAAAAGTCTGTCCAACAAAAAGTAATCTATGAACCAGGAGATTATTATTCTTGTTCTTCTGGTAATAAAAACCACAGAGGGACTGTGCCTGTGAAAGCTTTTTAAAATTTTCAACAGAAAATCTTGGAGAGAGAGAGAGAGGGGAGCACGAGTTGCTTAGAAGAATCTAGAGTACATTGGAAGTGAAGCAGAAACAGGACTTCAGAGATGAACAGTGATGAAACTAGTAACTTAATATGGGATTAAAATGTAACAGTTATATTTCTGAAATATGACAGACCAAGAAAATCTGAAAACACTGGACTTTTTCAGAAGTTGTTGGACTTGTGGGGGACTCTAAAGCATATACCCTACTTCATGTCATTAATGTTCAGAAAAGTGCTTTCGGGGGGAAGAGGATGGAGAAAGTTAACTAAGTAAAGATTTTTTTCTTAAATAGTACGAGTTTTCTAGTATGTGGTTTTCTTTACATGCTATAAAGTAAAGTCTTTTCAGTTATTTTTAAGTGTAACTGGGATTGTAAACAGGTGCTGCTGCTGTTTTTTTTTTCTTTTCTTTCTCCCCTCACACTTTCTTCTTGTTCAGTTTTTAAGAAATACAGGCAGTGTAATGTAAAAAAAATCCTGATTAATTTTTCATCTTGCTTTCTAATATGCTTTTTCTCATTCCTGAATGGAGGAATGACTCGATTATAGACCTTAAATTGATTTAGTAAGTTTTATGAGATGGCAAGTAAATGAAAAGAACATGGAATATTATGAGGCTTTTTTCTAGCAAATGTATGTATGCGCAGTAACAATTCTTCAGTTGGTCTTCATGCGTCCATGGAAACAATCTGATAAACAGAAACTGGCTGCCTCGTTTCTCGTGTCTCCATGGAGGCAATCTGATAAAACAGAAACTGGCTACAGTCTGGTGGAGATTTACTGGTTGAGGAAAAAAAAGCGAAACTGGCTAGCAGATATGTTTTCTAAAAGCATTTAGGGGGTTTCCCAAGGTAGTTAAGATTCTCTGAAAACATTCATGGGTTTTCCCAGCTGGGAGAGCTATAAAGATAAGGCAAAACCAATGAGCACTTAAGTAGAAGCACAGGCTGCACCATGTGTCTTAGTATGGATAACCTTTCTTTTAGGTTAATTCAAGTCGGTGAGTGCAGCTGTAAGTTTCTGACTTTTGTTCCTATTAAGACAGAAAAACTTCAATATCTGAAGGTGTACATAGTTTGGTGCATTAGTATTAAGTTAACTGGTTTTAGCGGGGTGTATTTTTTAGGGCTTTCACTAAAAGTTTTTTAAGTTATGAAAGGCTCAAATGGACAGGACAAGAAATAACTGTATAAATGTTCAACCTGTCAAACAGTATATGCATGTAATATAAAAGCTGGAATTAGACAGTTAACAAAAATGTGTTATACATAAAAGGTGGGAATAACAGCTTTTTAATACCATGATGCTTTCTTTAAAGGAAAACAACAGGATATTAAAGCAGATTCCCCAACCTGCCTACTCTTCCAGTCCCTGTTCTTTTATAAAGCTTAAAAAAATCACCCTTGCAGCTTTAAAAAATAACCCACTCAACTGTTTTCCCTGTTCAGCTTCCTAGCTTTTTTTTTGTTTCACTTTGCAAACCAACTTGAAAAACCTGTAGCTGGCTCTGAAATTATGATGCAAAATCTTCCATCTGTTCTTGCTCTAGCTATCGGGATGTTTCCTCCCCCAAAGTGATGTAATCCCCGCCTGATTTGCATGCTGCAGAAGAACAGCCAGTGCTCCTCCCACATTGTGATGTCGGACCTGCCTTACCCAGTCCACTCAACCTAATAAAATCCATGTGGTGTGTGGAACTCCTTTTCATTGTACGTGTATCCTGTCGACTGCATTTGTTTGAGAGACTACTGAAAAGTTTGGATTGCCTGCATTTTCATCTGCATTTTTTGCTTCATTGGTAAGATAAGTCTTCCTAGTGAATTAAAAATGTAATTCTACACACAGCCCCTGTTTGAATGCACTTCTAGCTCTATTTTGTGCTGTCTGATATAGTTATGCTTCTGTCTGAGGGTGCCACATGGTTCAATAGTGTATGCTGCTGCTGACTATCTATATTAGCCTTCTGTTGTATTTGTTTGGTGCTGCTATATAATTATATGTATTTTGTATATTATTATTGTATTATGGTTATACATTTTATTTGATACTGCTGGTTCTTGGTTGACTATCTAGTTGTTGTGTTCCCGTGTGTGAATGCTGCCTTCTGTTTTATACAGGTCCCATGCTGCATGCTGAATTCGGCTTGGTGAGTATTATCTACGTTTATCTTCGTACTGATACTCAGAATAAGCAGTCTCTTCTTTTTTATTTTATGCAAGTGTTGGTTTATAGTGACAGCTCGTATATTTATCACTACTGCTGCTCATTTTTTTTTTCTAATTTTAGCATGTTATTAACGCTCATTTCGGCGTCTGTGTGTGCCGTGCTCGTTTATATACATTTTTTTTTCTGCTGCACATTAGTGTCTCATGCAGCCATTTTAAAGGTTAGAGCGAGTTGGACTGCAATTGCGACGTTCTCTCGTCGGCAAGCATCATGTTTACATGCCCTTGTTTTGCTGTGTATGCTGTGGGCCATGTTTGTGTGTGCCGATATCCTCCACATTTCTGAAAAGCCCCCTCACCCCGAAGAAAGTTTCTCTTTCATGGTATATTCTGAACCAAGTTAGGTACTGCTGTAGATATTTTAGCTCTGTGAGCTGTTCTTGGTATTGTAACACATAACACTTCTATTTAAAAAATCCGATGAAGTGTAATGTTGGTGTAGGTCTGAAACTGTTCTAACTGAAACCTCCAAGGTCCGGAAGGGGATGTTTATCGTGTTTCACTGTTGCAGTCATTACTCTTGGGTTATCCTGCTGGCAGGCTACCCGCAGTCAGCCTGAATTCCAAAGTCTTGGTCTGGCGTTGGTTGCTGTCGCCTCTTCCCTGACGTCAGTACACCAGCAATGGCGGCTGGTGACATCAAATTAAAGGGGGGCTGCAAGAGACAGCTGAATGGGTGGGGCCAATGGGAAGGTGTGTGACCAACTAGAAAGGGGTGGAGCTATGCTCAAAACCACAACAACTGGAACTTTAATTAAATACGCTGCCCTGGGTGCCAAACCATCATTATGTGAGTCCAATCAAGACAAAATGAAGTGTAGAAGAAAAAAATATTTCAATGCATTGGCTACATGACAACTTACTGAATATCTAGATGGAAACACAAAGGTTGTGAGGCATAAAAAATAAATTGCTTTTCAAATACATTACTGGAATGCCAGTCAAAATCAAATATAAAAAAAACAACACTCTGCTCAAACAACTTCTCCTTGTACTGCAGTTTTAATTATAATTTATATTCAACTTTATAAAATGACCAAGTAACATGCTGAAAGTAGCAATCTCTGTGATACCCCCACTTGTAAAAATATTTCTTATCCAAAAAAGACCTGATGCCTGACCACTATCTACTTGTTTCATGGAGAACACATGATCAAAGTAATAAATGAACAGCGAAGAAGAAACAAGCTCAAGATAAATTGCTTAAAGGGTTACTGCACAAGTTATGGACCACACATGATAGACTGGCATTCTGTTCAGTTTACAGTTACGGGTAAAGCCTGCAAAGATAACTGCAAGTCTCCAACAAATGTAATGAGCTTCTGAAAATACTGTAATCCTGTCCTTTATTACAAATACTGTCATATGCATTTCAATACCCAAGGCTTATTCGTTATCTAGTTATGTAAATATTCTCTGCATGGCAACAATGAAAAGGCTTTCAATGTTGGTAATTCTTTAACAGGATGCTTATTAAAGCTTACTTGCATCTTACAATCTCAGACAAGCTTACCTGATGGTTAATAAAGCATTGCTACTTTAAAACAGAGCAACAGGGCACTGCAACAGCATGCATTTTCTGAATAATAAGAAGCATAAATCAACAGTATAAAAATATGACATAAAACCAGAACATTCTGCAAAATCAAGGAAAGATGAAAAGCCACGGTCATACTTGTGGTCTACCTTGGATGGGGGAATACTCTGCACACTTAAACTGCATAACTGCTCCTTGCCTTGCTTGGAAACATCCAGAGCCACTACAATGGGGAGTGGAGTGCAACAAGTAGGTCACAGTTTGAAATGTCTCTGGCTGACGGTGATGGCTCTGACACTCATACCTCTCAACCTCAGAGCAAGAAATCTGGACAAAGCCATAGATAAAAGTGGGACACAGGGTCAAAAATAAAGACAATTTTTAAATATTGCTCTTATAAACTTAGAAAGATTATAGAATAGTAGTAGGTCTTGCATTAGTATGAATTTTTGAAGGGTATGAAATCTAAAACCCAAATGTCTGCCATTATTTTCTAACGTCAATCTTTAATGATTTTCTACTAATTTGCCAGAAAACCACAATTTTATGAAAAACAGACCAAATATGTTATGCAAAAATATAAAATTGCCACACAATACAGCTGTGAACCTGTCAAAGAAGGGACACCTTTTTAAAATTAGTACTGTTAACTTGAGCAGCTGACAAAATAAGAGCATCTAAATGCATTTCTGAAATAAAAGTAATCTATAACTCTGATCATTACAGTTATTTATAATTGTAAACCCTCCACGTTTTCTTCCAAAAGTGCCATTTTGCAGAGGGATTATTAAGGGGAGAGCAACATTTTGAGCCAAAATTGGAGACAGTTGAGTGGCTTTAATATTCCTAATTCTATAAAGCGATTTATTTACACGTACCTCTCAACCTCTTAATGCAGGAAATCTGGATATGGCCAAATATATCGGGGGAACATACAAACAGTACCAAAAAGACAGATGATAGAATAATAGGTCTTGCTTTATCAAGCATTTTTCTGAAGGTTATGATGCCTGAAACTCAACGTCTGCATTATTTAGTGACTTAATTCCTAAATGATTTGGCAGAAAACCAAAAATTTTATGAGGAACAAACCAAAAATAAGAAGCAAAAATCTATTCATTCTGCAAAAGTCTGGACAATTGAGAGGTATAGTTCAGCCGGGGCTGTCTGAGTTTGCTGCCCCCCCACAAAATCATGGTTGAATGGAGCGTCCCCCCCTGCAGCCAATTCTAATATTCCATTCCTTGATTATTTCACCCCATTTGCCATAAACACTGTAATGTGCATACTGCTTTACTTCTGCGATGATATGGATTTCATTTGAAAGCTTTATATTTTACAGCATAAAGCCTAATAGATATCTGCTAAACAAAGCAATGTAGTCTCGCAATGAAAATAGACTTGGCATTAAAACTTCTCTGCCCTTGAAACTCACATTCACTGAAACCCACATTCAAAGAAAATGCATTTTGCCAGTGGCAGATAAAGATTAATTTTGGGCTGTTATCAAATCATAGGCCCCTTGAACATGAAACATACACATGTTCTTTGATACAACTTCCTGACTGTATTAAAAGTATATTCCTTGTACAATACAGTACAGTTGAACTGCCCAATTCAGAACATTTCCGTCATAAAAGTCTACTCAAACTTCAACAGTCCACCAAGATCAGTAAATATATACGATCTCTGAAGAAGTAAATGCCATCTAAATAATTCCGCATTAAAGAAATCTGTTAACTAATGAAGAGGTTACTGCTAGCAAACAACTTTATATGTCATTGTTTCATCTACAAATAAAGTGCCTGTTGCCCTTGAGGAATAAATTGCTTATGTTGCATTAAAAAAATTAGAATGCTAGTAATATCGCAATAGGGAATGGATGGCAAACTGATAATAGGTTCATAGTTACTAGGTATCTTCGCCAAAGAGGACTGCAGCATCCATCCCCTTTAAAACAGAGTACAGTATCAGCAATGGATCTACCTACTGTGGGAGTAGAACCCACAGCCTTCTGCATCAAAAGCAAGTGCACTACCTGTTGTGCTATTTACAATGTAAGCAGACTTGCATAAGCATTACTAAACTTTTGTTCCCCTGCAGCTCTCAGCTCCATGCAAAATCTACTTGATACTCAGCTGTATCTCTGAACTTTGCAGCACAAGAAATCTGGACAAAGCCAAAATGTATTTGGGGGACGGGACGGGACAGGACAAAAGCCCAAAAACCAGGGACACATTTTAAACATTGCTTGTATAACGTTGGAAAGTTTCTAGAATAAAATGCTGTGTTACCACCATCCATTTCACTGCCAAGTATAGAACCCAGGTTCCTGCGTTAAACAGCCAGAGCAACATACCACTATGCCAAATCACCTATTTTTATGAAAGAAAGGAAGACAAACTTAAATGGCTACCATTCAGTGAATTCAGTTCTCACCATAGCTGTCAACATCATCTTAGCACAAAACACCTGAACAAAGCCAATAATGGGGGAGTACAGCCCCCAAACATATTCAGTGAGTTCAGTTATCACCATAGCTCTCAATCTTGCCCCAAAAAACCTGGATGAAGCCAATAATGGGGGAATACAGTCCAAAAAATAGGGACAAATATCCACTAAGGACACCAGAGCAAACCCACGCAAACACAGAGGACATGCAGACTCCACACAGAAGGCACACCAGCCAAGAATCAAACCAGACAACCCATAGCTGTGAGACGACACTGTTGCCACTTGCACCACTGCACTACTGTCTGCTTTAAGTAAAATTAATACAGAAACCACAGAGTTTATGAGGAACAGAACAAATATGAGGCAAAAATCTGTAAGTGTCTTAGAAATGGTGGTGGGTATGGAATTGAAGCTCTTGTCACTTGGGCCCAAAGTGCAGGGCTCAAGCCTTATTCTCTACCCACCACCATGAAGCAAACTGGGGCACTTCACAGACACATGAGCACCCACAGTCATCTAAATAGGCAAAACCACCAAATCCTTAACTAGCAACTGATGTGAAGTAGTACCAGTAATAACAGAGATGGACTCCTGTGACACATTTTACTTAACTGTTATTTACTACCTTGTTTAATAATCTAGATTTTCTCCTGGGTCTTTGCTATAAAGGGTGCATTCCCAGTCAGACTTATCGAATACATAACTGCAATAAATATGTGGAATATATAAACTGAAATAAGTAACAAAAAAAACATTTTTTGCAGGCAAACAAAATCTCCCTTTCTAGTATTCTGGAAATCTGCCTAACAGTAGAAGCAGGCAAAGCTGTCTAGGTCTTAGGCAGCTACAATTTAATCACTTTATTGAAAAGCTGCATGTGCAACATTAACAATATTATTTTATATATTTTATATTATTCAGTGACTATGTATCATGCACTCTTAATTGTCAATGGAATATTTTCACATTTGTATTTTAGATGTCACAATCTTATGATCTCAATCTTCCATTTACAGTGTACATGAGCTTTATTGCTATATTAAGCAGCACTTTTAGTCTGCCTCATTTATGCTGTACTAAATGCTACCAATATATTAACCTAAATCTAATAGTTTGGATACTTGTATTCATTTTATGGCCTGATTTGCTGTGTAAGTAAGCTGTAGTAGAAAAAGCGACCCAAGGTAGTGACTACCATAAAAAATACGTAAATAAAATAAATAAGCAATCAATATTAAATCTCAGAGGCACAGAACATGGTTAACCATATCCAAGTCTGAATTTCTAATGACCCATACATGTGATAGGACATGCAAACTGACTTTTAACAATGTTTACATTTAAGCTTGTGGTATTGTTAAGTGACCTGTTTCTGCAAATCCATGCAGCCTGTTATGTCAGCACCAAAGTCTGCTTCGTGCGTGCTACAAAAAGACATCCAGCTGAGTATGGACTTCATATTGTTGTTGCATCAGTCTGGTGAATCTTTTTCTTTTTGCTCTCCTTTCGTGGAAACGCACACACACTGTCTCGGCCACGATCCGATACCGGACTCCACACACACACCCTACCTGTCTTGGCCACGATCCGATACCGGACCAGACACACACCAGACACACACCAGACACACACCAGACACACACCAGACACACCAGACACACCAGACACACACCAGACACACACCAGACACACACCAGACACACACCAGACACACACCAGACACACACCAGACACACACCAGACACACACCAGACACACACCAGACACACACCAGACACACACGCTACCTGTCTCAGCCACGATCCAATACCGGACTCCACAAATACACCCTACTTGTCCTGGCCATGATCCGATACCGGACTCGGTCCATCCTGCAGCTTCTCGGTCTGGCGTCATGCAAATTTGATCCTGTACTCAGCTCCCCGATCTCGGTCCTAATATATCCTGCAGCTCCTCAGTCCTCCTAGCCCGCGCACACACTCCCACGAGATGCGAGGAGTCTGGAACCTCCTGCTATTGGCCCAGACTGCGAGCGATGCAGTCTGGTGACCGTCTGGTTTGTGTGGTCATCACCGCACAGATCTCCGGGTTGGAAAGGAGGAGTTTACTCCCTTCCCTATCCGGACTGCCAACTGAGCAGTCTGGAGCTCAGGAATGCCTGAGCATGCGTGCTTGGTGTTCTGGTCTGCCTAACACAGCAGCCAGGAACTTAGCACGCATGTGTGCAGTCCGAGATTTTTTTTTTTATTATTATTTTCAAATATTTTTCTATTTTCTACGGGGACTGTGGGACTATTTCACAGGTGGGAGGGCTGCAGTCCTATAGCACGAGCCGCCCCTGTGCGCCAGGGGTATAAAAGATGCAGCAGATGCCATTTTCTCCAGTCTTTCTTGCCGCACAGTGCCCGAAGCAGAAGCAGTTTGCAAGTGCTGGTCGGTCGACTCCTGAGATTTTCATGTTCGAATTTCAGATCCGAAGTCTTAATTTAAAGCTAAGTACCCCGTTGGGGAAACTTTTTTCCTGCTCCAGACTGATGCCAGAAAAAGTTAGTAATTGTATTTCTTGTGGGAAGCAAATACCTCATAAGGACTTTCATTTTTGTTGTATTTCTTGCCTAGGCCCTGATCACGACGTTGCTAATTGCAGGTTTTGTGCTAGATTTAACCAACGCACTATTAAGCGTTGGTACGATTTTGCATTTCATTACGTTGGCCGAAGATTTAATTACATGATGTTGTCGGACAGCCATCCGTCTACCGCAATTCACAAGAAACACAAGGATAAGGAAAAGGAAAAGGACAGGCATCAGATGTCCAAAATTGACGACAAGGCTTCTTCTAAGTCAGTTGCCGGTTCTCAGCGAGGCACTTTCACAGCCCCTGACACCCGCTACCACAGAGCCGCAGGCCGCTTCCGACTCCCATGTGGAGCAGACTATGCTGCTGGAAACTCAAGGTATTGGACACTTGGAAAATATTCCCTCAGATGGGTCCGGAGCCGCTGAGTAGGCATCGGCTTCTGAGGGTGTTTTCAGGCCTACACAGTTATATGTAAAACCGACTACAGCTTCAAAGGCAAAGACTAAAGCACCACTAAAGACAAAGAAACAAGTGCAACAATCCCATGGACAGGCCTCCATGCCTAAAAAACAGATGCTCAAAATGGCCGAAGACCTAATTACTTTGATCGGGGGTTCCCATCCCCCTCCTGATAGGAGGCCTAGGCAAGAGACAGAATAAGAATCTTCAGATCAGGTGTCCATTTCCTCTGACTCCTCTTCTGAACAGGAATACTCTCTTCCTCCCTAAGAGGATTCTGCTGCTGAAGAATCTATCCCTTCAGCCTCTCCTCCTGAGGGTTATTCTTTTGGGGAAACCCTGCATACCATGAGGGAGCACTTCCACTGGGAGAGCCAAGACTACTCAGAATCTAAGAAAAGGCTCAGAGACTTTCTTTTACTACCTCAGCACAAGCCTCTTGCTATCCCCCCTGTTTTAGACATTGTAGATGATGTATTTTCAGAGTCCGGCCTGTCTCCTGACTCTTTATCCTTGCACCTGTTAAGCCAGACAGATACTACAGGGTTCCAGATTCACATAAATTTCTTTATAAAAACCCTGCTGCTGACCCAGAAACTATTTCTCAGGGTCCCAAAGTGGTCAAGGCTTCCACTGCAAAAAACCCTATCCACTCTGATAGGGATTCAAGGGCACTGGAAATATGGGGGAAAAAGGTTTACACTTCTGCTACCTTGGCTGTGAGGGCTTTAAATTGTCAATTTCATATGCTTAAATATCAACAGTACTTAATGTCACTGCTTAAACACAAAATATTAACAAATTCTGAATGTGCAGAAAACAAGGAAATGCAGGATTTATTGCATGCAACTGAACAAGTGGGAAGGCATACTTTGCAATGTGGTTTTGATTCTCTGGAGGCCTCTTGCAGGGCCGCTGTTACGGGTTCTGTCATTAGGAGGCATGCTTGGTTAAAGGAACAGAATCTGCCTGATCATGTTAAAGCAAAATTATTAGATGCTCCATTACAGCATGACACTTTGTTTGGTGTTAAAGCAGAAGAGGTGTTGAAAAAATGGAGGACAAAGCAAAATCTATGCAGACAGTTAAGGATTTCTTACAGGTGCAGCCACCCAGATTTAGCCGGAACTGGCCCACAAAGAATTGGTCTTTTCCAGTGTCAGACAGGCCACAAAGAGGCAGATACAGACGCCCCAGAGGCAGATCCCAGCCCCAGGGCTCATACAGGCCTAAACGATGGGGTGCTTCTACCTCCAAAAGCAGAGAAGACAAATCACAGCCTATATCTTTTGGCAGCCCCCTTAGGGGGAAAACTATCACTTTTTTCACAAAATTGGCACATGATCACCCAGGACAAATGGGTCTTGAATACAGTGTCTCAGGGCTACAGGTTCCACTTTCACACCCTGCCAAGGTTAAAAAGTATGCCAGACCTGCCACACAATCAATGGGCAGAGGCACAAAAGCAAGTTTCATCCCTCATGGACATGAGGGCCATTCAGCGAGTACCACAGCAAGAGCAGGGACAAGGATTTTACTCGAGACCTTTCTTGGTACCCAGAAAGGACAAAGCCTGGAGACCAATACTGGACCTGTCTATTCTAAACACATTTCTGGACATTCCAAAATTCAAAATGTTGACTCTGCAGCAGCTTCTGCCCATGTTGGGCAAGAAGGCTTGGCTTGTAAATTTGGACCTAAAAGAGGCATACCTGCATGTCCCAATCAGACAATCTTGCAGAAGATACTTCAGATTCATACCTGGCTCAATGCACTACCAATTCTCTGCACTGCCCTTTGGCTTATCTACTGCGCCCAGGGTCTTCACAAAATGCCTGGCACCAGTAATTGCATTTTGCAGACAAAGAGGAATTCAAATATATCTTTACTTGGACGACTGCCTTATTCAAGAAGAGAACAAGGACATTCTACTAAAGCATCTGGCGTTTGTAGAAAGATTACTAAATTGCCTAGGGTACACAGTAAACGAAAAGAAATCAAAACTAGTACCCTCACAAGAGATAATATTCCTGGGTGCAAGCTTAAATACAACTGCCTAGATGGCTTATCTCACGCCAGACAAACAAAGGCAACTGACTTCTTACTTCAAAATGTTGGCAACAAAGACCCAGTTATCTGCAAGAAAAATTCTGCAGGCTTTGGGCTTCTTGGCATCCTGCATATGAGGAAACTACAATGGTATCTAAAAAGTGTTTGGACTCAACATTGCCACAGCCTGGAAACATTAATTACCCTCATTCCTTGCCTGCAACAGGAGTTTCGATGGTGGGCAAAGGCCTGTCACCACAAAGTACAGTTTTGTACCTACCATAAATGTAGATGTTCGAAGATCCACATTGCTGCAGTCCTTACACTTAGGTAGTCCGCTGTCCTCGGTCGGCCCGAATATCAAAGTATAAGGCTGACGTCGGTCAAGGCGCATTTGACTGACATCAGGACGTCAGGGTACAAATGCGCATGACCGACGTCATATCCTCAGTCTTTTCTTGCCCCAGATGTCAGAAGACCCTAAAAATAAAGGCCAAAACCAAAAGACAGCAAACAAACAACCAACCATCCTAGCACTAAAAATATGTACAATATACATCATATTGACAACCCAACCCACACAACCGCCTCTAACTACAGAGGGGAAGGAGGAGGTAAATTGGACTGCAGCAATGTGGATCTTGAACATCTACATTTATGGTAGGTACAAAACTGTACTATGTTCTTCATCTCACATTGCTGCAGTCCTTACACTTGGGTAGAATCCCAAAGCAGAGGTAAGGGAGGATGGCCAAACTATAAGGAAGCAGGAGCTGCCAAAATGCCCTGCAAAACAGCAGTGGCAAAACCAGCCCTGGATTTAGAGTAAAGTGGTAGGTGATAATGCCTAGAGAAAGTATGCACTGAACTCCAAGTAGCTGCCTCCAAAATATCCTTGGTTGCCACCCCCCTCAAAAAAGCTGTCGAAGTGGCAGTAGCCCTAGTGGAATGAGGCCTAATCCCAGCTGGAATCTCCTTTCCATGATGGGAATAACAGAAAGCAATGCAAAACCCAATCCACTTAGAAATAGTTTGTTTTGACACAGGCTTGCCCTGAGAACTCAAAGCAAAAGAAACAAATAACTGCTGAGACTGCCTGAACCCTTTAGTTCTGTCCAAATAATATCGCAACTGCCTGTGTACATCTAAAGTGTGCAAAATCTTTTCCCCTTTATTTTGGGGATTTGCATAAAAATTGGCAAATGAATAGTTTGGTTTAAAGCCACACTAGAAACCACTTTAGGCATAAAGGAAGGATTAGTAAAAGATACCCTATCCTTATGGAAAATTAAAAAGGCTCAACTGCCATAAGGGCCTGCAACTCAGAAACCCTTCTTGCAGAGGTAATAGCCAACAAAAAGCAGTCTTCCATGATAAAAACTTTAATTCAGTAGTAGCTGCAGGCTCAAAAGGTTGTAGAGTGAGTTTCTCCAACACAAAATTGAGATCCCAAGCAGGAGTAGGAGCTCTTGGGGGTCTTATATTCTTTGCCCCTCTAAGAAATTGCTTGAACAAAGGATGAGAAAACAATGGTGGGTCACAATCATAGTGAGCCGAAATTGCTGCAGCATGAACCTTAATAGAAGAGAAGGACAAACCTTTGTCCAGTAACTCAGTAAGATATTGAAGAGCCACACTTAAATTAGGCTCAGAAACATCAAAATCCTTTGCTGCACTCCAAAATAAAAATCTCTTCCATTTATCTGCATACACTTTCTTTGTACTAGGCCTTCTAGCTTCCAAAATAACATTCAAAACTTGCTGTGGAAGTGGAGGCCCACTATGGTTCAAAACAGAATATGCCAGGCTGTTAGGTGCAGAGAGTGAAGCTTGACATTGAGCAAATGACTGTCCTCCTGAGACAACAGGTGTGGAATCGAAGGCAAAGGCCATGGAGGCTTCCGTACCAGGCTTCTCAGTAATGGGTACCAATGCTGTCGAGGCCAATCTGGAGCTATCAAAATCATCCTTGGCTTGTCTTGTCTGGCCTTTAGTAGTACCTTTGGGAGGAGAGGCAGAGGCGGAAAGGCATACACATGAAGATTGCTCCAATTGAAAGAAAGAGCATCCACTTTCCAAGCTGTGGGATGAAACCTTTTGTGCAAAACTTTGGCAGCTGGTGGTTTAGTGGAGAAGCGAACAGATCTATGTCTGGAGTTCCCCATGACACTGTTAATTTCTGAAATACATGAGGATCCAATTTCCACTCGTGGGGATCCATAATTTGTCTGCTCAACACATCTGCTAAGGAGTTCTGTGCTCGGCAGAAACCTTGCCTGAAGATTTAGCTGTAAACTGAGAGCAGTCTCCCACAAAATCATTGCTTGCCTGCATAGAGGATAAGAATGTGTTCCGCCTTGCTTGTTGATGTACCACATGACAGTTGTGTTGTCTGTTAGAATCAACACCTGCCCTGGAAGAAGTAAATCCTTGAAAGCTATTAATGCAAACTGGACTGCTAACATCTCCTTCAAGTTGATATGTAGATGTTGTAGTCTGGCAGGCCACTTGTCTTGTATCCACTTTCCATTCAGATGAGCTCCCCAAGCTTTGTCTGAGGCATCTGTCGTTAGAATCTGACTCCTCTGGCGGGTCACAGAGAGTCCCTTGTTTAGGTGACATTCCTGAGCCCACCACAACAATTCCTTTTGAATGCAAGGTATTATTTGAATGACAGTGTCCAAATCCTGGCAGTGCTGTGTCCATACATTTTGAGATACCATTGTAGCTTCCTCATATGCAGTTTGGCATTGGGAAGCACCAGAATACAAGATGCCATGAACCCCAAGGCTTGAAGGACTGTCCTTGCAGTCAGCCTGGACTGATGAGACAACTGATGAAAGTAAAGGGAAAGATTCTTTTGTTTGTCCGGGGTCAAAAGGCCATCTGGGATGCTGTATTCAGTCTCACACCCAGAAAGCACATGTCCTGAGAGGGTACTAGACTGGACTTTATTTCGTTCACAGAATACCCCAGGCATCTTAGCACTGCTATCACATAATCCAGATGATGAAGAAGCTCGTCCTTCCTTGAGCCAGAATCAGGCAATCGTCCAAATAAGGATAGATCTGTATTCCTTTTAACCTGAGGAAAGCTATCACTGGAGCCAGAACTTTCGTGAACACTCTGGGCAGTAGATAAGCCAAAGGGCAATGCAGAGAACTGATAATGAGAAGTCCCAGCTCACGCAGATACTTCCTGCAACTCAGTCTGATAGGAACATGAAGATAAGCCTCCTTGAGATCCAAAGTTACCATCCAATGATCTTTGCCCAGCAGAGGTAAAAGCTGCTGTAACGTCAACATTTTGAACTTGGGAATGTCCAGATAAGTGTTGAGGATAAAGTCCAAAATTGGTCTCCACGTGTTCCCTTTCTTTGGTACTAGGAACAGGCGAGAATAAAATCCTAGGCCCACTTCTGGCATAGGGACCGGCTGTATGGCCCCTATTTGGAGTAACAGAGAAATTTGCTTGTGAGCCTCTATTCTTTGTTGAGGAGGAACGTCTGGCATGCCTTTGAAAGGAGGCAAGGTATGGAAATAAAACCTGTAACCGTGGTGTATGATATCCAATACCCATCTGTCTTTGGTAATTAAACTCCAATTTTCTTTGAAAAGTGCCAACCTTCCTCCCAAAGGTGCTGCCAGGCAGAAGGCTCTGGCAGCTGAAAAGGTAGGTCATTGGGTCTGTTTACAAAGGACTGACCCCTGCCCTCACCGAAGACTGTGCAGGAGAACTCCTGTTCTAGGCCTGAAAGAGGCCTGAGCTCTGCCCTACCGTCTAGATCTACCCCTAGACTGGGAATCATAAGAAGGATCGTCCACCCCTTAGTAGGCCAATTTCTACTAAACTTTGGAGGCTGAACCTGCAAAATCTTTAACAGTCTGCATAGACTTAGCCTTGTCTTCCATTTTCTTTAAAACTGCCTCAACAGGAGAACCAAACAACACATCAGATTGTAAAGGAGCATCTAAAATCCGTGTTTTAACATGGTCAGATAAATTCTGATCCCTCAGCCAGGCGTGCCTGCGAAGAACTGACCCAGTGGCAGCCACCCTAGGCGAGGCCTGTACAGCATCAAAACCACATTGCAAAGAATGCTTACCCACCTGTTCAGAAACATGTACTAAATCTTGTAACTCTTTACAATCAATACCTTCCGCCAGAGCATCAACCTTAGACTTCAATTGTGAAAGGAGATAGTTTTGGTATTTCAACATGTGAAACTGGCAATTCAAAGCCCTCATAGCTAGAGTGGAAGAAGTATAAACTTTCTTTCCCCATCTATCCAAGGCCCTGGCCTCTTTATCTGTAGGAACGGATTCTTGACAACAGAAGCCTTAACACCTTTAGGCCCCTGACTAACAGTTTCTGGGTCTGCCCTAGGACTCTTAAAAGATACTTATGAGCTTCAGGCACCCTGTAATACCTATCCGGTTTAACAGGAGCAGGAGGCAAAGAATCAGGATTAAGAGAAGCCTCTGTAAAACATCTTCCACCACATCCAAAACAGGAGGTATAGCCAAAGGCCTATGCTGGGGTAAAACAAAATTCCCTAAGCCTTTTCCTGGAATCAGAAGTCCTGACCTTCCCACTTAAAATGCTCCCTCATGGAATGAAGAGTTTCTGAAAAGAAAAATCCTCAGGAGGAGAAGCAGAAGGAGTAGAATCATCCACATCAGAATCAGAATAAGGAGAATACTCCTGCAAGTCTTCAGCCGAAGACTCTGAAACATCCAAGCCTGCTCAAAACTCCCTAGCTCAGGCTCCACCCTAGGTCTCTTATCAGGAGGGCAAAGAACCCTAATCAAAGTAATCAAATCTTCTGCCATTTTAAGCATATGCTTCTTGGGCACAGTTCCTGAAGAACTAGGGGTGACACCAACTGAAGCTAAACCTGGCCTGCCTCTGGGAGAAGCCTTGGAAACAGAAGGAGGGCCTAACCACCCTAGGAAGGGAGGGAGTATAGTAACCTGAGAAGCCCCATCAGCCTGACCTGCCTCCTGAGAGGCCACATCCTGCAATAACAAAGTCTCTCCCTGGGATCCCAAAGAAACCTCCGGTGGAACCCACCGACACCTCTAAAGAACCCGGTCAGTTCTTCTAGCCTAGGCTTAACTGCTTTGTCGGAGCATCCGGCGGCATTTTATAATTGCACCGCTTCCTGAAGACTAACCTGGCACAATCTAACCTTCTCTTTATAGTGCTTATTGAATCTAGCACAAGAGCGACACCCAACAACGTCGTGCTCAGGCCCTAAACAAGGAATACACAAAGTATGATAGTCTCTATCGGTATCTGTTTCCCACAAGAAATACAATTATTCACTTTTTCTGACATCCGGTAAACCACTGAGGCAAGAAAAACTAAAATATTCCCCAACTTTGACTCGGTCTGAAACTCGAAATCGAAAAATTTCAGAACGCCAACCGGCACTTGCAATGCTGCTTCTGCATCGGACCATGCGGCAAAAAAGACTGAGGATATGACGTCAGTCATGCGCATTTGTACCCTGACGTCCTGATGTCAGTCAAATGCGCCTTGACCGACGTCAGCCTTATACTTTGATATTCGGGCCGACCGAGGACAGCGGACTACCCAAGTGTAAGGACTGCAGCAATGTGAGATGAAGAACATCAAGGGACAGCCATTCACTTTACCCACAGCCAGGCAGACACTAACAATAGATGCATCAGATTATGCCTGGGGGCCCACATGGCAGAAAAATGTATTCAGGGCACATGGCCCGCAAGCCAGATGTATCTTCATATCAATCAAAAAGAGATGCTAGCTGTTCAAAATGCCCTGACAGCTTTCAAGGATCTACTTCATCCAGGACAACTACTGATAAAGAAGGACAATACTACAGTCACGTGGGCACATTCCTACACCCTCTGCAGACAAGCCATGACTTTGTGGGACACAGTATTGACTTATCAAGTTCACCTGCAAGCACAATTCCTGCCAGGAAAGATAAATACTCTGGCAGACGAACTAAGCAGAAACCTCATGGATCTCCATGACTGGAAACTGGATCCACAAGTCTTCAGCATGATAACAAAGAAATGGGGATGGCCAGACATAGATCCTATTTGCCTCCCCTCACAACTGCCAACTACAGAGATTCTGCACAAGGACTTATCACAAGCAAGCATGGAAAGTGGATGCTTTATCCTTCAGCTGGAAAAACCTAGCAGTATATGCCTTTCCTCCATTGCCTCTCTGCTCCAAGGTACTCCTAAAGGTCAGACGAGAAGCCAAAAATGATACTGATTGCTCCAGACTGGCCACGCCAGCACTGGTACCCAGTCCTAAAGAACTTGTCTCCAGGTCCAGCCTGGACATTGCCTCAAATTCCACACTTACTGACCCAACAAAACAATCAGATCCCACATAGCCAACTCAGGACCTTACATCTGGCAGCATGGCGGATAATGTAGCCATTCAGAACACTCCTTTCTCTAAAGCTTTGATGGATGTTATTTTGGAGGCCAGGAGGCCCAGTACCAGAAAATCTTATGCAGAAAAATGGAAGAGATTATGTGCTTAGAACCAGGCACAAGGAACTGACATGTTTGTTCCAAATATTCCTCAGATTTTACAATACTTAACTGAGATGCTGGCCAGAGGCCTATCCTTTTCATCAATTAAGATCCATGCCTCTGCCATTTCAGCCCATTACAATACGGAACCAGCTATCTTTTCTCATTCTTTAATAAGGCAGTACCTCAGAGGGGCCAAAAACATAAGACATCCAAGGAGAGCACCAATACCTGCATGGGACCTCAATTATGTCTTGGAAAAACTCACACTGCCTCCTTTTGAGCCAGCCTCAACAGCTGATATAAAATTCTTATCCTGGAAAACAGCACTGCTCCTAGCAATAACCTCTACAAGACGAGTCTCGGAGTTACAGGCACTCATGGCTGTGGAACCTTTTATCATTTTCCATCCAGACAGGGTTTCTCGGAGAACAACCCCGACATTTATGCCTAAGGTGGTGTCCAGTGTGGCCCTTATCCAAATCATTCACTTGCCTACGTTTTATCCAAACCCACAGAACAAGGGTGAGAGACTTCTGCATTCTTTGGACATACACAGACAGCTACACTTCTACTTGGACAGAACTAAAGCTTTCAGAAAGACTGAGCAACTTTTAGTGGCATATGCTGCAGGATCACAAGGAAAGGCTACCTAAAAACAGACCATTTCAAAATGGATAGGCCATTGCATTCATTTCTGCTATTCACAACATGGCAAATCAGTGCCCAAGGACATTAGGCCACATTCAACCAGAGCAGCAGCCTTCCTCAGAGGAGTACCAACCAAAGACATCTTAGAGGCTGCAACTTGGAGTTTGGTGCACACCTTTACAAAGCACTACCACTTACCTCTCTACTCTAAATCCAGAGCAGGCTTTGCCACTGCAGTTCTGCAGGGCCTCATAGCCTCTCCTAATCCTATTTAGCCCCAGCCACCCATCCTCAGCTTTGGGATTCAACCCAAGAGTAATGACTGCAACAGTGAAACACGATGAACATAGTACAGTTGTGTACCTACCATAAATGTAGATGTTCAAGTGTATTCACTGTTGCAGTCCAGGTTACCCTCCCACCATCCCCCTTTATTTTGCTGGTCTTATCTGTACTTCTCTATTCTATACAACCTATGTGGTGTATTTGCTTGTAGATGAAGGAAATGATTACCTTAGTGCATGCATGTTTATTGGCATCATTTTTAGCCTACCCTTTTGGGGGCACCTGACATCTGGGGCAAGAAAAACTGAAGAAAATGGTGTTGGCTGCATCTTTTATACCCCTGGCACACTGACGTCAGGGAAGAAGCGACAGAAACAGACGCCGGACCAAAACTTTGGAATTTAGGCAGACTGCGGGCAGCCTGCCAGCAGGATAACCCAAGAGTAATGACTGCAACAGTGAATACACTCGAACATCTACATTTATGGTAGGTACACAACTGTACTTTCTGCTGAGTCAGCATAGCAGGATCATTCGTTATGAATGGAGAATACTATATAATTTCATCAGCGGCACCCATTTGTTTCCACTTGTATGTATTAGCAGCATTGATATTTTGCTCACTCAGGTCTGCTAGATTGTCTTACTCTAACACATCAGTGGCTTTAGTGGTGTTAATTGTACCGTGCCAGATTTTTCAGTTATGGACATTGAAATTGCTTTATCAGCACAGGCAGTATGATTAGATACTAACTTGATTTCAGGGCTGCATGGTTTAATGTTGCTCCTTGTTTAGCTTTATAATGTGTTTAATACATCTCCTCTAAACATTCCTGTGTCTATTTTTAGTACCACTATTATGCAAGGATATGATGGGGGTTCACACCTGTGGTTAGTTGGGCAAGCAGCAGCTCAATTCATTCATGTTTTTTGGACCAGTACAGCATTGTATTAGTGCTTTAAAAACATTGAAACACCTCCTCCATATGTTTTATTCAGAGCTGAGGGGGATCAAATGTATGAAAGGCACTGTAGACTTTAATAGCCAGAGTGATTACTACTATGTTTCTGTGACTGCATATATGTGTGTGAATTTTCTAGGCTAAGAAGTGCTTCCAGGTAATAATTGTTTTTATATTTAAACTACTAGCATCGAGAAGCAACACCTTTAGGTATTTCTGACTGATTTTTATTATGTTGGCGGGCTTAACTTGGCATATCCTAAAAAAGGCACTATGGTGACAATGTTTTTGTCAATATTCAGAAGCCAAGTGGTGATAAGTGCAAACCATCTCTTGAAAAGCATAGTGGCTTGTCGGTTATGTCTACCCAAGCTGTCAGGGATTGAATCCCCTTGTTGTGACACTAGAGACTAAGCCATTTGTTGAAGTAGGTCATTTTTGCTGGTCCTGTCGTATAATCATTGCTGAAGGTAGGAAGCGACTCAAGGCTAGATTCATACACACCTGGGACACACGTATTCAAAGAGCTCCATGTCCCTCTTCATATAGTCCAGTGAGGTATCATGGACTATGACCGTCATACTGGTTCTTGTGTTTTAAAGCCACAAGTGCATGTGTGTGTATGTGAATGCAAGCAAGGGGCAAGTGTGTGTGTGTGTGTGTGTGTGTGTGTGTGTGAGAATGCAAGCAAGGGGCAAGTGTGTGTGTGTGTGTGTGTGTGTGTGTGTGTGTGTGTCCATGTGTGAATGCAAGCAAGGGGCAAGTGTGTGTGTGTGTGTGTGTGTGTGTGTGTGTGTGTGTGTGTGTGTGTGTGTGTGTGTCCATGTGTGAATGCAAGCAAGGTGTGTGTGTGTGCAAGCAAGTGTGTGTGTGTGTGTGTGTGTGTGTGTGTGTGTGAATGCAAGCAAGGGGCAAGTGTGTGTGTGTGTGTGTGTGTGTGTGTGTGTGTGTGTGAATGCAAGCAAGGGGCAAGTGTGTGTGTGTGTGTGTGTGTGTGTGTGTGTGTGTGTGTGTGTGTGTGTGTGTGTGTGTGTGTGAATGCAAGCAAGGGGCAAGTGTGTGTGTGTGTGTGTGTGTGTGTGTGTGTGTGTGTGTGTGTGTGTGTGTGTGTGTGTGTGTGTGTGTGTGTGTGTGTGTGTGAATACAAGCAAGGGGCAAGTGTGTGTGTGTGTGTGTGTGTGTGTGTGTGTGTGTGTGTGTGTGTGTGTGTGTGTGAGAATGCAAGCAAGGGGCAAGTGTGTGTGTGAGAATGCAAGCAAGGGGCAAGTGTGTGTGTGTGTGTGTACATACAAACAAGGGGCAAGTGTGTGTGTGTGTGTGTGTGGGTATGAATACAAGCAAGGGGCAAGTGTGTGTATCATGTGTGAATGCAAGCAAGGGGCGCGCGCGCGTGTGTGTGTGTATGAATACAAGCAAGGGGCAAGTGTGTGAGAATGCAAGGAAGGGGCAAGTGCGCGTGTGTGTTATGTGTATGAGTGCTTACTAAGCTGGGCATTAATCCCTACGTCACTCAATGGGTTGCCAACTGGCTTACTGACAGAACCCATGCTGTAAAAGTAGCCCACTCCAAGTCCAGCTTCTGACAAGTCAGAGTACCTCAGGGGTCAGTCCTGGGACCACTCTTGTTTGGCATCTAAGTACAGGCCAACACTAAGGGATTCTGGCTAACAAAGTTCACAGATGACTGCAAACTGGGAGCATTATTGAATCCCCAAATGTTGTGGATACTCTAGAAAAGGGCCTTACAGAAACAGATGCTTGGTGCCAGAGCCATGGGCTCAAGCTCATTGCCAAGAAATGTATAGTTATCCCCTTTGGGAAAAAAACATTTACCCATTCTGGGACATGCTACATTTAAAGAACTCCCAATCCCTCAGAGCTACACGCCCCATGGATCTAAACCTTGTCATCACAATAAACAAATGCTGGAGGGATAGGTTCCTGACTCAGACTGCCCAGACTCTGGAATAGACTGCCCATACATGTCAAGCAGACCGCCTCTTTGGCCCTCTTCAAACGGAACATTGACGATTGGATGGGAGAAAGAAATTAACCCCGGGTATCACGTCACTCACCCTGCTAGACAGGGGTCCGGGTAGAAAATAATGTGGAAGTAATAGCCAGGGAATTGTTATGGCTAGGCTTGTATAAGCCCTAGGGCCAATAGCCTAGTACCAACCTATGAACCTATAGCAGACCGCTATCAGAAGGAAGAAGCCCTTGGGTCATTTTAGCTGTTGCCAAACAAACTTTGTGTCTGTGTGATAAGGGGCAAGTGTGTGCACATCTGTGTGATAAGGAGCAAGTGTGTGCACGTTTGTGTGTGATAAAGGGCACTCTGCCAGTATCTGCTGAATTTTACAAAACCACTTTTATCTCTAAAGCTGTCCCAGCACAATCTGGTAGTTAGATGTAACTTTAAATACACTATACTGGTATGTTCTTCATATACTGAATTGATAAAGTCTGTCTTGTGATTTATGATTTAGTGATGAATTGTCACTTAATTCCATTAGGTACTGGTTTGCCTTTGCTGGGTATTTTTTTCCCTGTGGTTGTGGAACTGTGTAGTTATAAAGACAGGAAGAATTTGATTGTTCCCAGGTGGTGTGGGCATGGTTGCTTAACCCTCCCCTCAAAACCCTAACACCTTTAGCTTTGCAGCCATGTTTGGATGGATTTAGATCAGAGTGATTGCAGTTTATAGGTCTCCTTTTTGCTGGGATTTATGTAAGACCCCTAAACTAGGAAGGATGAAAGTTTAAAAATAAAACATCCTTCATGAAAGGTCTGAGGTGGAATATTGTGTATGTGGTTATCCTGATAAGAACTGGAAATTCCTGTGTTAACACTAATGTACAGTAGACAGTTTATTAGACTGTGCTGTAGAAGCTGAATCTGTGGACAGGTTTACTGGGCTGTGTAAAGTAGGGCTCACTAGTGTTGGATTAAAGTACTTTAATAATGTTGTAGGTGGAAAACTGTTCAATGGGTGCATTTCATGTACAATTTGAATGAAGCGGCTTGATGTGTAAGATCTGTATAGGCATGTGTTTCTGATGTCTGCACAGCCAAAGTACATAATTACTCATGCATTCCTCGGATGAAGGGCTGGGGTCATTCTTACTGCTGCCAAACAAACTTGTGGTTATGTATGTGAAAGGGTGAGTGTGCGAGTTGAGTGAGTGTGGGGGGTGTGGGCGGGGGTGGGTGAGTGGGCGAGAGTGGTGAGTGAGTGGGCGGGTGAGTGAGTGAGTGTGGGTGGGTGAGTGAGTGAGGTGGGAGTGGCGGCGTGGTGGCGGCGAGTGTGAGCGGCGTGGTGGCGCCGAGTGAGCGAGCGTGGTGGCGGCCGAGTGAGCGAGCGTGGTGGCGGCCGAGTGAGTGGAGCAGTGGCGGCGTGAGTGGCGAGGCAGTGGTGGCGTGAGTGAGCGGCAGCGTGGTGGCGGCAGTGGCGAGTGAGTGGTGGCGGCGTGCGAGTGGCGTGGTGGCGGCGTGGTGGCGGCAGTGGCGGCGTGGTGGCGGCCCGAGTGGCGTGGTGGCGGCTGAGCGAGTGAGCGAGCGTGGTGGCGGCTGGCGTGAGTGGCGGCGTGGTGGCGGCGAGTGGCGGCGGCGTGGTGGCGGCGAGTGAAGCGGCGTGGTGGCGGCAGTGGCGGCGAGCGTGGTGGCGGCCGAGTGAGCGAGCGAGCGTGGTGGCGGCCGAGTGAGCGAGCGAGCGTGGTGGCGGCCGAGTGAGCGAGCGAGCGTGGTGGCGGCCGAGTGAGCGAGCGTGGTGGCGGCTGAGTGAGTGAGCGAGCGAGCGAGTGAGGTGGCTGAGTGAGGTGTCTGAGTGGCTGAGTGAGGTGTCTGAGTGGCTGAGTGAGTGAGTGTGGTGGCTGAGTGTGGGCGAGTTGAGTGTGGGTGAAAGAGTGAGTTGAGTGTGGGGGAGTCTCATTTTTGGATGTAATTTCTAAATTTTGTAAACTTTGTTTTTGTATTGTCATATTGCTTTACATTGCCCTACCGATATGTGACAAAGTACAGGCAGAAGCACAGTAGCAACTGCAAAAACTAAGAGCATAAATTTGCAATAACCATGCATATACATTAATTGCATGTTTTTACATAAGAAGCTGATGTCTGTTAATTAATCGACAGCACTACATCAGATTACAAGTAGTATGCAATACTGTAATTTTTTAAATTATGTCTTAAAAAAGCATGTTGGTGCTGTCATGCAAGTCTGCGAAATATGTAATGTTTATAGTGTGTCATTTGTTAGCTATTTAACCAAATGGGAAGGAAAAATAAGTGGGAGTTTGATGCTTTGCAAAACGGTGATTATTCCCCAGTGCTATGTAGCTTGGTTCTAAATTTGACAGGAGGAGTGCAACAAAAGTGTCCCACTGTAAGGAGGGAAAGGCTGACAAGAAAACAGTACATTACTCTGGTCACCTGCTGTGAGCTGTCAATCACATACAGATAATGGGTCAAATTACCCTTAGCTCTTTGACAGCTAGGGGAAGGTAGGTGTGAAGTGGGAGGGGAGATGCCTTGAACTAGATTTCAGCCTTCACAAAAGAAAGCAAGTTAGCATTTCTAAGAAACAAAAGCAATAAAATGCACTTTTCAGTTCTGTTCTGTAGCATTTGCACTGCTTGTGTTTGAAGTAGTCATTGAAAAAGGATAATATTTTAACCAAAAGTAGGGGACTTTAAGACAGCAGTGAATGCCTGTTAAATCAATGAAGTGACAGCAGCTTAAGGGAAAACGTAGCAGATCTGATGCAATTTTTTGGAGACAAACAATGCATTCTGGGATACTTAGAGGCAGAGTAAACAGTCTGAATTATTTCAAAATGCCAGCCCCCATGTGCTCAGTCAGAAATTGCATATAAAAATATCTAAAAAGTTCTAAATAGTCCCAGAGTGCTGTTAAAATGTAGGAAACACCAAACCATGATGAAATAAATATGTTTTTTGAGTCTGAGGGTGCGGTTGTCCTTTAATGTCTTTAAATGAAAATGGTCTCACAGATAAATACAAAGAAAGAGTAGAGAGCTGTAGTAAAAATGTAGAGTGTAAACAGCTATGTATACAGAAAACACACTCAAAGACCTGAACATGTGAATTTGTTAAAGATTTTCTGGATGGTTATTCAGTGGAATACCTGGGATAAAGTAAAAAAAGGAGTACTATTAATTTCAAGAGGAGTTTCAATAGTGATGGAAGAAGATAAAAAAGATAATTTCAGATTTGTAGTGCTAAGGGGCTACTGGCAAGGGAGAATTACACTGGCATGTATTTACATTACACCTAAAACTGCTACAATGGAGCTTAAGAAAAATTCTGGGAGAAATAATCAATTTTCAGCAAAGAATATTACTTAGAGGCGGGGAATGGAATTTGATTTGTAGCAGTATAGATGTGTCTGGGGGCTCAGAATTGAAAACATAGCAAAGGAATGTAGATTTTTGAAGAAAGTTATGAAAATATTTGGCATGGAACATGTGAATTCAGTAACAGGAGTTCAGAGAGAATTTATATATTATTCCCCAAGAAATTAAAAACTGGGCTAGGCTAGATAGAATTTACATTTCATTTCACAGGAATGTGTGCATTTAATTGAAGATCTTGATAATGACCCAATAACGAATTCACATTATGCACCAATAATAGCTAAAATAAAAGCAGAGTAATGAAATAAAATTGACACATTGGTGCTTTCCCTCCTGTCAAAAAGAAAGGAATTTAAGGAATGGGTAGTGGAGATTATTCAGGAGCTGTTAGAGAGGACAGAAATTTCTTCTGAAAATATAGCTAGTGTGTGTGATAAAATTAAGGTGGCATTTAAAAATAGGGTGGAAATAAAAGAAAGAGCTATGGTTAAGGAGTAACAAAAATTACTTAGAGGGACTGACAAATGTTAAAGAATTGCAGAATAGGGGGAATCTCACAGAACAAGAGGATCAACTGCAGAATGTTAGGCAGAAAATAAGGGATTACCGCGACAATATGCATGAGCTTAGAAAGACGACGGTTAAGCAACTGTTTTTTGATAACACTAGAGCACAAAAAAATTTAGCACAACGACTCAGACAACAAAAAGTAGAAAGGGTTGTTGCCAGACTTAGGGAGCCTATAACAAGGAAGGTAACGAGATCCTGCAGAGGTAATAGAAACATTTTGGAAATTCTGAGTCTATACATAAAGCAGAGAAATATGAAATTCAAGAAAAGATACAAATGGAAATGTTTATGGAAGAAATAAATATGCCAAGGTTAGAGGTAAATGAAGCACAATTACTAAGTGCTAGGACAAGAGGAGATGAGATAAAATTTGCGATGTATAACCAATCTACAGGAAAGTCCCCAGGAAGAGATGATATTCCTGTGGAGGTCTGGAATCTAGGAAGAAAAAACTGATGAAGACCTGGAAGGTTTTGTCTAACAGTATCTGAAGAGGAGAAGTACCACCCATCCTGGAAGAAAGCTGTGGCAGCTGCAATACCCAAGAGGGTAAACATCCATCAGATCAAACTTCATACAGGCTCATTTCAATACTAAACCATGATTATAATGTGTTCATGCCTATAATGGCCAAAAGAATGGCAAAAGTAATGCCAAACCTGATGTATATGGATCAATGTGGTTTTGTGGAGGGGAGGCAAACATTTGACAACATTAACAGAAAACTGATGATCCAAAAGGTAGCAGAATGTAAGAAAATACCATTGTTGTTGGTGAGTCTTGATTTAGAAAAAGCATTTGACAGAGTAAGCTTGGACTTCATGAGCAGGGCCGTGGAAGCATTTGCATTTCCTGAAAAAATTATAACACTGATTAGGAGGACATATGAAGGATCAAAGGCAAAAACTGAAGTGTGCGGGGTCCTCTGATAATTTCTGCTTGAGTAGTGGAACCTGGCAGGGTGTCCTCTTTCCCCTTTATCATTTGCATTATACTTAGAACCACGAGCAAAGAAAATAAGGGACTCAAAATTCAAGGATATAATTTGCATGGCAGTCAAAAAAGCTGGCTTTATTTGCAGATGATATTTTATAGCTGAAAAAAAACAGAAAAATATATTGCAGTGTTGTGGAACATTCTGAGACTGTTTTAAATCTTTTTGGGATACAAAATTAATGAAGCTAAAACAAAGGCAATAGCGGTAAACTATGTACCCACATGTGAACTGATCCAGGAATATTCATATTTATGGGAATGTGATTAAACGAAGTATATAGGAAAATGGAATAAAATGGTTCTATTGTGGCAGCTACGGATATGTGGGAAGAGACTAAACAAAAGATAATACAAAAACTGAGCAACTGGAAGTTGTGTTATATGGATATGGATAGTAAAATACAAGCAGTTAAAATGTTTTTAGTCTCTTTAGTCTTATACACAGGTCAGGCCTATATTTATCAACCAGAGGAGAAGTTGTGGATAGCAATTAATAAACAGCTGAAGGACTTTATCTGGGAGGGGAAGATGGCAAGAGTCAAGTGGGATAAGATGATGCTTCCAGTAGAAAGTACAGTTTTGTACCTACCATAAATGTAGATGTCCGATAGGAATGCATCTGCAGTCCTTACAAATGGGTTGTCCTGTCGTCAGGCAGCCTCTCGTGGGCGGATTCCAAAGTCTGGGTCTGGCCTCGGCTGGTGTCGCACTTCACCCGACGTCATAGCTGCAGTTTGTCGGGTATAAAGGCATCAGCCGACGCCATTTTCCTCAGTGTTTCTTGGCCCAGATGCCAGGTGCCCTCTTGGAAGGCTAAATTTGGATAAATGCCAATGTTTCCAAATAGTACAGAGCAAACACATAAAATAAGCATGTAAGCATGCATGTACATATATACAAACAAATACACCATAATAGATCCCCAGCTAGCTATAAGATGGGCAAATACCTAGGAGTACCACAGAGGGGAAGGTGGGTTGGGTAATCCTGACTGCAGATGCATTCCTATCAGACATCTACATTTATGGTAGGTACAAAACTGTACTATGTCCTTCAAGGATGCATCTGCAGTCCTTACAAATGGGTAGAATACCATAGCCAAACTAGGGGAGGAGGAAAGAAGAGATTATGGTGTAGTTAGGATCCCTTGCAAAACAGCAGTGGCAAAACCTGCTCGGGATCTAGAGTATAAAGATAAGTTATAATGCTTGGCAAATGTATGCATGGAGGTCCAAGTAGCAGCCTCTATAATGTCCTTGGTAGCCACCCTCATTAAGAAAGCTGTGGTAGTGGCTGTAGCTTGTAGAGTGAGGCCTGATGTTCTCTGGAGTTTTCTTTCCATGGTAGGAGTAACAAAATCTAATGCAATTTCCTATCCACTTGGAGATTGTCTGTTTTGAAATTGCTTTTCCTTCCCTTCCTGTTGCGTATGCTACCAGTAGCTGGTCAGTTTTTCTATTGCCCTTGGTCCTGTCCAGGTAGTAGCGTAACTGTCTATGTACATCCAAGGTATGCAACAGTCTTTCTCCCCTGTTCTGTGGGTTGGGGAAAAATGTAGGTAGGTGGATAGCCTGATTTAAAGATACTCTGGATACCACCTTAGGCATAAATGTAGGATTTGTTCTCATGGACACTATCTTGATGGAAGATCAGGAAGGGTTGTACTGCCATTAATGCCTGTAGTTCAGATACCCTTCTTGCTGAAGTGATTGCCAGCAGGAAAGCAGTCTTCCATGATAAGTATTGTAATTCTGCTGTTGCTACTGGTTCGAAAGGAGGAAGTGTCAATTTTTCTAGCACAAAGTTCAAGTCCCATGCTGGCAAAGGTGGTTTCCTAGGAGGTTTTACATTTTTAATTCCCCTCAAACTGCCTGAGCAGAGGATGCGAGAAGACAGGAGGATCCAAGCTGTATTCTGCTGAAATAGCTGATGCATGTATCTTGATGGAAGAATAGGACAGGCCTGTGTGGAAGAGCTCTGCCAAGTATTCCAGGATGCTGGCTATGTTTACCAGTGACACATCTCCCTTTGCAGTACTCCAAATGAGATATCTTTTCCATTTTGCTGCATAATTTTTCCTTGTTGAGGGTCTGCGAGCCTCAAGGATAATGTCTTTAACCCTTTGTGATAAATTTGGGTTAATTGATCTTATGTAATGTTCCAGGCAGTCAGCTGCAGTGTTTTCAGGCTTGGATGCAGGATGTTGTAGTTGTTCTGTGTTAACAGCAATGGTACCAGGGGTAGTGTCCATATTTGTTCCAGAGACATGCTCCTTAGTAATGGGTACCAATGTTGCCTTGGCCAGTCTGGAGCTATCAGAATGATCCTTGGACGGTCCTCTTTGATCTTCAATAGCACTTTGCGCATCAAAGGAAGTGGTGGGAATGCATATGCCGTCAGGTTTTTCCATCTGAAAGATAGGGAGTCCACCTTCCAAGCAAGTGGGTGTGCGTCCTTGTGCAGAATTTCTTTAGCTGGTGATTGCGTGGGGATGCAAATAAGTCTATTTCTGGGAGTCCCCATTTTCTTGTAATGGTCTTGAAGATGTCCGGATGCAGCATCCATTCGTGGGCATCCGTGGTAGTCCTGCTTAATATGTCTGCTAGAATGTTTTCTTTTCCCGGTACAAAAATTGCTTGTAACTGAATGTTGCAGCTCAGAGCCACATTCCATAGGTCCATTGCCATCCGGCATAGAGGGTATGAATGTGTGCCTCCCTGTTTGTTGATGTACCACATAACTGTGGTGTTGTCTGTCCTTATCATCAACTGACCTTCGGAGAAATGGTCTGAATGTCTGGATTGCCAATTTTACTGCCAGCATTTCCTTTAGATTTATGTGTAGGTGCAGCTGGTCTTGAGTCCATAAGCCTTGTATGCACTTGTTCAGCATGTGGGCCCCAACCGAGGTCTGAGGTCCGTCGTGATGGTTTGGCTTGGTTGAATCCTGTAGAAGCGCAATCCTGCCTTTGGTTGGCAGCCCTCGGCCCACCATAGGAACTCTTGCTTCAGGCATGGGATTATTGGAATTTTGGTTTCTAGGCTGTGCTTGTGTTGAGACCATAAATTCTTTAGGTACCACTGTAGCTTTCTCATATGCAGTCTGGCATGAGGGACCAGTATTATGCAGGATGCCATGAAGCCCAGGGCTTGCAGTACTTTTCTTGCTGTTAGATGGTTCTGCTTTGTTAATGCCAAGAGAGGTAGCTGCTCTTGCTTTTCTGCAGTTAGGAATGCCATTTGCTTTGATGTGTCCAGTTCTGCACCCAAAAGGTTATTCTTTGGGATGGTATCAGCCTTGACTTTTTTATACTGACTGTATATTCCAGGGCTTGTAGCAGGTAAATGACTCTTTGTAAGTCTTCTGTTAGCTTGTTTTTGTTGTCCGCTTGTATCAGGCAGTCGTCCAGGTAGGGGTAAATTTGGATTCCCTGGAGCCTGCAATGAGCAATTACTGATGCCAGGCATTTCGTGAACACTCTGGGCAGTAGATAAGCCAAAGGGCAATGCTGAGAATTGATAATGCTCTGATCCTGCAAGAAATCTGAGGTATCTTCTGCAATTTGGTCGTATGGGGACGTGCAGGTATGCCTCCTTGAGATCTAGAGTTACCAGCCAAGACTCCTTGCCCAGCATGGGAAGAAGCTGCTGTAGAGTCAGCATTTTGAATTTTGGGACAATGAGGAATGTGTTTAAAGCGGACAGGTCGAGAATAGGCCTCCATTTGTTCTCTTTTCTTGGTACCAGGAAGAGTCTGGAGTAAAATCCCTTTCCTTGCTCCATAGATGGTACCTTTTCCACAGCTCTCATCCTTAATAATTGAGATATTTGTTTTAGAGCTTCTGTCTTTTGATTTGGCGGTAGGTTTGGCATTCCTCTCTTCCCTGGTAGAGTATGGAAGTGGAACCTGTCGCCTTGGTCTATTGTCTGTAAAATCCACTTGTCTGTTGTGATGTAATGCCAGTTTATTGAGAATAAGGCTAGCCTTCCGCCTAAGGGTGCTTCTAGTTGTTCCCTGGTAGGCGGTGCCAGAGCCAAGTCACTGTGATTGTCCTGTTGCAGTGGTGGTGGCTGTGTCTGTGCCTCGCTGGTTGTTACCCTGCCACTTGCGTCCCCTGTAGGCACCCCTGGATTGGTTTCTGCCTCTTGATCGCCTATTCCTGCCTCTCTGTGCTTTAGAGGAGTCTGGAAAGGACCAATTTTGGAGGGCCAATTCCTGCTAAACCTTGGAGGTTGGACCTGTAAGAAATCTTTCACTGTTTGTACAGATTTTGCCTTCTCCTCCATCTTCTTCAGTACCTGTTGTGCAGGAGAACCAAATAAATTGGCCTTGTCCATGGGAGCATCTAACAGTTTTGATTTGACATGGTCAGGTAAGGCCTGCTCTTTCAACCATGCATGCCTTCTGATAACTGTGCCAGTCATGGCTGATCTAAAGGAAGCCTCCAGTGCATCATAGCCGCATTTTAAAGAATGGTTACTAACTTGCTGAATGTTATGTACCATTTCCTGAACATACTTCTTATCGAAAGGTTCATCAGAGGACAGTTTTTTAGTTAACTGGTCAAGCATAAATTCTTGATATTGGATCATATGAAATTGACAGTTCAAGGCCCTAGCTGACAGAGTAGCAGAAGTGTAAACTTTTTTAGCCCATGTCTCTAAGGACCTGGATTCCCTTTCAGAGGGAGGATTTTAGCAGAGGTAGTTGCTACAGCCTTAGGCCCCTGGGAGATAGTCTCGGGATCTGCAAAGGAGCCTTGTATAAATGGTGATGTGTGTCCGGGACCCTGTAGTACCCTATATCGGGCTTAGCAGGGGCCGGAGGTAATGAATCAGGAGCAGTACAAGCATCATTAAATGCATCATCTACAACAGAAAGAACTGGAGGTATAGCTAAAGGCCTATGTTGTGGTAAATGCAAAAGGTTCTAAGCCTTTTCCTGGAGTCTGAAAAATCTTGGCCCTGCCACTGAAATTGTTCCCTCATAGCATGCAAGGTTTCCCCAAAGGAAAATTCCTCAGGTGGAGAGGCAGAAGGGATGGACTCTTCCGCATCAGAGTCTTCGTAAGGGGAAAAAGGAGCCTCAGGAGGGTCTGTATTATCTGAATCATCAGAGGAATCATCTGTGGACACTGGCTCAGGGGGCTCTGCTCTAGGCCTCTTCTCTGGAGGTGGATGAGAGGCCCTGTCTGGATGAGGTTGGGATCCCCGGATTAAAGAAATAAGATCCTCTGCCAAGGAAAGCATTTGGGAACTGGAGATGGGCCTGTGAGAGGGGGTCTTAACAGGCACAGATTTTGTAGCTTTAGCTGCTTTAGCCCTGGCAAAGGCCTTAATGGACATGGCTGCAGGAGGCCTAGCAGCTCCACGTGCAGGAGTTGAGATATCCAAGGGAATAGTGTCAGATAATTCCTGAGAAACCGCAACCGCAGGTTGGATTTCAGAAGCCGATTCCACCAGGTTTGAAGAGGCCTCGGTAGAAGGCATGCTTTCGGCTGAAGGAAGAACCGCTTGCTCGGTTTCAGCCGAAACCGAGACACCAGCGGTTGGCTTAACAGCGGTTTCATGATGTCGGTCCTTTTCCTTGCGTTTTTGGATATTTGTGAAGTCGGAGGATCCGGCGGCATAATATAAGCAAAATCAGAGCCAAAAACTGCTCAGCAAATTCCGACCGGCGTCTAAGCGTCGGTTAAAAAGCACAGGCTAGACAAGCTGCGGCGTCGTGGTCTGGGCCTAAACAAGGTAAGCAGTAAGAGTGGAAATCTTTATGAGGTATTTGTTTCCCACAAGTTAAACAATTATTCACTTTTTCTGACATCGGCTGAGGCAAGAAAGAGTCAGCTTTTAGAAGTCTTGAGTAGTATTCGCAGTAGAAATCTCTGGTTCTGACCGACCGGCACTTGCGAACAGCTTCTGCTTTGGGCGCCACGCGGCAAGAAAGACGGAGGAAAATGGCGTCGGCTGATGCCTTTATACCCGACAAACTGCAGCTATGACGTCGGGTGAAGTGCAACACCAGCCGAGGCCAGACCCAGACTTTGGAATCCGGCCGACCGAGGGGCTGCCTGACGACAGGACAACCCATTTGTAAGGACTGCAGATGTATCCTTGAAGGACATCATGGCGGATCAGGATTACCCAATTTGAATGGGTATTTCAGAGCTACACAGTTGAGACTCCTACACATAGGACAAGCAGAAAACTATAATTCAAAGTGGAAAGGGATGATGATGAAACAGGGGGAAGCTCAAGAAATAAGGAGACTGGGATTTTGGATGCAGGCCTTTAAGGAGAATAACCATACAAAATATTATATCCATAATGTAGCAGAAAGTATTCTAAGAACTAAGCCAAAAGGGGAATGGAGAAAGGAGATTCTGCCGAAAGGGATGACTGGAATTAGGGATACAGACAATAGGGGGCTGGAATTTACTGAAGACAACTGGCAATGGAACCAAGGTACTGGGAGCAAATAACTACAGAGGGAAAGATGACAGAATGGGAAGAAGCCAAGAATTTATTTGGACTGCAGGTTAGAGACTGCCCTCCCTATCAGGGACTGATATCAGAGTATAGGCTAAGAGAAAGAAATAGGGGGGGTGTCCTAAATGAAAGACCAGCACTGACAGAGTTTTTAACAGAATCTAGAACAGAAGCTGCCATTAAAAAAGGAATAATTAGTACAGCATATAAAATACTGCATGATAACTACTAAGAATTACTCAGAGGAGGTTAGAAAGAATTGGGAAAAGAGATTGAATAAGCAATTCACAAACAATGAGAGGTTATATGCGTCTCCCAAATATGCAACAAAATCTAGAAGATTTAGGACTGTTGTGTGGAAATGTTTACACAGATGTTTTTATACCCCATGCAGACTCCAGGGAATTTTTCCTCAGGCAGACAGCAAATGTTGGAGGTGTGAAGGGGAAGAAAGAGGTAATTGGGAAAATATTTTCTGGGAGTGCAGTGAGTTGGCATACTTTAAGGATTCCATGTGGGATGCACTGCTGGAGATGCTGGGTGGGCAGATTGGTCTGATGAAGGAGATGACTTTTCTGAGCTATGATATAGAATCGGAGATGCCTAGACATTTGTAAAGCCTTGCTGTGTCTAATAATGATGGCTGCCAAAAAGCAATTACTAGAAAATGGAAATCAAGATCTAAACCAACTATACTGGAAGTAGTGAATATAATAACGGAGATAAAGCAACTGGAATTGAGATCTTTACAAAAAGGTAGGAGCAAACTACAAAGGAAAAAATGGGCATTGTGGGAACAATACATACAAGGGAGGAATAATGTTTAAAAGGAGGCAGGACTTAAATGAACTATGTAATGTGCGAGTGAGAAAGACTAGGTAGATAAGTGATGCAAAATGCTTGCAACTAGGAGTGAGTCGGTGTGGTTTGTTTTCATTTACATAAATGTATGATTGCCTGTGTAGTAAGTGATGGTTTAATAGAGGTTTCTTGTTTTAAAAAAAAAGGCAGGAATGGAATAATGTATGTAATGTTGCTTAGGTTATATGATATAGCAATGTATGTGAAGTATGTTTGTTACGTTAATATAGTTTGATTAGCTTTATATGAATGCAAATTTGCCTATGTCACAAGTGATAATTCAATAAAGGTGTTAAAATCTACAGACCAGCCCAACTGTTTTAACTATGCCTGCTGTTGAGACCTCTCGGGAGGCTGGCACGGACACAGGGTTCGACTGACTGGATGGCTATTTTGACTTTGAAGGGAGTACCAAGGCTAGTTCTCAAGGAGGGAACAGGGAACACACCAGCTGTTGTTCCAAGACATGTCCTAAAAAGTCTTCCACATTATATGACCCTGTTAAGTCTCTAGCTCACACTACTTCTTTACATACTCCTAGGAACAAGAAAGCAAAAAACATTTCTCCTCCGGCTTCTATATTTTCCCTCCTACAGAGATCCAAAAGATTGCTTTAACTTTACTCAGGATTCATTTAAAGCCTTTATGGAATATTTGCAAGTTTCCTTCTTCATTAGCTTTTACCCCTCACAAGAGGAAAGCCTCTTCTGAATCAAAAGTTGAAGGTCTAGATTACGCTATGCAAATACATTCTCCTCGGCTTTGAATCCAAAGCAGAAGATACCATGTCCTCTGATTCCCCTCTTGAGGAGCTTACCTTTGGGATCATCACCTATAAAATGAAATATTTTTTTTCAAATGGGAAGGAAAGCAGATATCTGAATCACAAAGGTAGCAGGAACGTCTGAACATGAGGGTGCCTAACCCTCTGTTGTTCCTACAGTTTTAGAATCCTCAGAAGACACCTTTCTGTCAGCTTCTGCAGCTCTAGATTTCCAACACCCTGCTCTGAAGAGGCCAGACAGGTTTCATAAAGTACCTGAATCTAACAAGTCCCTATTTAAAATATATTTTCTTATCCTGCTTTGATTTCTTTGGAATCAGACAAACCTAAATGGTGGCTACCCTTCCATAACAGCTAATGGAGAATCAGTGGTACTCAAATCTGAAGAGTGAATGCCAACTCTGAACTGATATGAAGTCCTAAAGTCAGTGTTTTCAAATGGAAAAGGGATATCTTTGGAAATGTGAGTAGACAGATGGAAGGTGAGAAAAATTAAATGTTAAAATTTCCTTTATGATGACTTCACATATTGAAAGGTGATTTCAATTATAAATTCATTTTCAGTTTCTGCTTGGACATTGGGTTCGTGTCAGGACAATTAACAGATGTTGCAAGAAGGTGTAACCTCAGCTATCATGTCTTGACTTCAACTACCAAACATACAACTAGTGGTTTCTGATGTACCAGAGATCAATGTGAAGATCAATGTGGGATGCTAAACTTTGCCTCTTGAGTGGCTAGACATTCTATTAAGTGTGGCATGATGCAGCTGATGCATCATGCAGAGCAGATGCCACTGATTCAGTTCTTAAAATATAATGCTTGGCTTAAATCACTTCCAAATGTGATTATCTTTATGGCAATTTTTCTACAGGAATTTTCAGAAAACTAGAACAAAGGAGCAAGATTATGAAAGCAGTTGAACAGCTGTTTCTCTTTCCTATTCCTGTTTCATAAGAATTATCCTACTAAATCTGGAAATCTCAAAGGTCTTTGAGACAAATACCCAAGAAGTTTCCTTAAAGTGACAAACCAAACTGAAATCAGACTAAAGGACCCAATGACTTCTTTTCTGACAGACATAACCTCTATCATACCCTTCCCTTCTCTCACTTTCACCTTGAACATTCTGCATCCAAAATAGGGGAACTGCTTCCCTTCCTCTTTGGAAACTCAACCTCAGGCTGTTGGGTTTTGGACATAATAGGAAAAAAATAAACTTCAATGGGAATCTCTACCCATTCCTTAAGATATTCCTCAAATCCTATCATATCAGCAATACCTCATTTCTGTCAATCATTTCAGATTTGCTTCTTCAGGAAATAGCACCTGTTCAGCCCAAACAGATAGGGACACGGATGCTATTCCAGACTCTTCTGTTTCCCAGAAAAGAGGGAACTTTGGGACAAACTCTGGATTTATCCAAGCTAACGACCTTCCAAAAAGTTCCAAATTTCAAGATCTTAACCCTCAAAAATCCTCTTTTTTTCTTCCCTCGAGCATTTCTCGTTACTTTAAATCTGAAAGAAGCCTATTCTTCACATCCCTATTCACAAAAGATACAGACCACTGAGATTCTCTGTATTACGATAAATCTTTCAGTTTACTTATTTGCCTTTTGGTTTATCCACAGCCCCAAGCACCTTTACAAAATGCTCAACTGTCCTGGCCTTTTGCAGACACTAAGGCATCCATATCTTTTCCTTACATGGATAACTGCTTAATTCAGGCAGCTTCCGAACAAGAAACCTTAAAAGCCTTACATTTTCAACTAACCAGCTTAGCTGTGCAAGATTTACTATGACCATCAAGAAGTTATAACTGAATCCTACCCATCCATTAGTGTTTCTGGGATGTCTTCTGAATGCCATCATATTGGCTTTTCTACCTTTGGACAAGGTAGAATTTCTGAATCCTTACTTTCTATCTCTGGAAAATCTATAAATAACCTCAGCAAGAAAGAGAAATTGACAGCCTAGGATTTGTGACATCTACAGTTGTAATGATACACATATGCCAGACTTCACATGAACAAAATTCATAGGGTTCTTCAAAATCTGTTTAATCCCACCTCTATCACCCTCTATCCTTTCCAACCCCCCTTACATTTTGTGCAAAGTTAAGCTTTTGGTGGACCAACCAGATAACAATCTTGGGATTAAAGGGGGGGGGGGTCTGCTTGCTCCAAAGATTTCAAAGCTCAGAGAGTTTGGTTGCAGCAAGACAACAAACTGTCAAGGAGATGATGGCCCTAATTTATGCTCTTAAATCTTCATCTCTGGAATCCGCCTTTACATAGTGACAGATAATACCAATGTCATGAAAGTACACTGTAACATACCAGTGGTGGGGGTGGGGAGGGGAGGGACACATTTGGAACCTCCTCTGCAGACTTTCTATGTCAGCTTGGGAAATGGCAATTCAACACAGACTCTGCCTTCAGGCTATTTACAATCTTTCAAAACAAAGCACAAAGAGCAGACTATCTGAAGAGATTCAAGACAGACCTGCATGAATGGATGTTGAGCACAGGTGTCATCCTTCAGACTGTCCAGCAGTGAGAATCTCCAAAGGTGAGACCTTTTTGCTTCTAAGTTAAACTCAAATGTTTTGCACCAGAGCCCCTTGCTAGGAAGCATGAAAAATGGATAACTTTCCATTTTCATGGAAAGCGAAATTACTTTACCCCTTTTCCCTCCCTACTCTCTCATTACAAAGGTCCATCTGAAGGTTTAGAAAAACAAATTATACCCTTTTGAGCCACTGCTTCTCCACTCCTCATCTAACCAAGGCAATCATTACAAGTTACCCCAAAGGATGGACTTGCTCACACAGAAAAAGGGCTCTCTCATTCATCCATACCAAAGCAGCTTAAATATCACAATTTAGACGATAGGTCTTTGACTTCATTCAGGCACCTTTACTCTTAAGGATCACTGCAGACAAAGGAGGCAAAGAAACACCAACACCAGCACAAGAAAAGTAGCAAATCCAACACACAAGTCCAGCACTAATTTCACCAGTTTCTGTTTTATTGCTTAAAATATCTAGTACCTCGGCCTTTCGCCTTCAATGGATTACAATTAATGTCTTTTTCACCAAATATATATATATATATATATATATATATATATATATATATATATACCCACACACACATACACATTAATTTACTAGCAATTAGCACAGACAACTTCATCAATCCATCTAATTAACATTTAAAGTGACATTTTCAAAAAAATTTTTTTTCTTTTTTTCACATTCTTATAAAAACTTTTGTTACAACTTTTTATATATATACATATATATATATATATATATATATATATATATAATATATACACACACATATGACTTTTTTAAAATGTCATCCAAAATAATTCTAAATATAAATTATAATATAACATATGCTCAATCCATTCATTACAAAAAATATATAATCCAATTAAATACCCAGTTCAAGATTAAATCCAAAGGGCTTCAGTGTCTTAAATTTCAAAATCATTTTAGTTTCCAACTCCAGTAATTTATAAGAATAATCCCCTCCTCCCATATAAAAAGGCTTCCCAAGTACACAAAGGAGGCAAAGAAACCTGCTACTAGAAAATCCTATGTTTCTAAATATAAGATTTTCTATTTGGAGTGGCAACACAAGTCAGGACCCATCTTAAGTGGAGGTCCCTGTGATTGTCAAATATTTTCATTTGCTGCTCATCTAAGGACAAGCGTTAATGTATATTAAAGAGCATCAGTTGACCATTTCACTTTACCTCAATTCCAGACACCCAAACTAAAATCCCTAAACAATTTTAGTCCTCTAACAATTTAAATTGAAGCCATCCAGCTGAACCAAGCCCTACAATCACCAATCATACCTAACCTACTTCTAACCAACTCAGCTCACACTTCATTCAGTCACCTCCCTTATAAACAATCATCCACCTACCTCCATCTCCACAGAACTACCCTCTGAAAGAGCTATCCTCTACATCAACCAGGTTCCCACCTCCTCTATCAAAAAAACTACTTAAGCTAAAACTCTCTACAATCACTGTTCATAATCTTTCCTCAAAATACATTAGCATGACTGCTGACCCTTGGGTATACCCTGTCTCTATCCTCAAACAGATCTATCCAAGAAAACTATGCACCTATTTGAAAAAGTCACCAATTAGTCCATTAAGCAAAGGAGACTCCACTGAATTCTGTAATTACTACTCTAGTATAATTTTCACCATTATCAAAAATCCTTGAAAAGTGTCAACAGTCCCAACTTCTCAAACATTTAATCACCTCCCCTGCTCAGCACAGCTTCAGGCCATATCGCATCACTCTGAAATTTCATCCATCATATCAACCTTCACAAGGACTCTGGAGAATTAGTTTCTTTTATAATCCTTGACTGTCTAAGATGTTTTAGCAATGCATCCCAATCAGATTCTTCTCCATAAACTATCCTTACTAGGTCTTGGCACTCGTTCTCTCTTTTGGTTCCATAGCTTTCCAACATGTTATAGGCAGTAAAACGGCAGAAAGAACAATCATCATTCTTGCCCCTCTCAGTGCCAGATGGTTTAATTAGAGATCTCTAAGCTACTACTAATGACACACTCTAATGATGTTTAAACTGGTAAACACAGCCAAGTTCTTTGGAGTACTTCAGGAAACACTCCAAAACGTTTTCTTCCACAGAAACCTGTCTCACTCATTCTAATGGCCCTGGGGCCTTTTACAAGTCTAGCCATGCAAAAACCCAAATATCCTTACTGACCTAGTTTAGACTGTTGTTGTTAGCAGAGCGATACTGTGATCAGTACCTACTGCTCCTGTCCATGATGGACATGAGGACCACCCCAGGGATGAATTTACAGTCACCCATCCAGTTGTCAAGGTTCCACTTGAATAGGGTAATTGAGAAGCTTTGCTTCACATGGAATGGGAGCTAATTCCAGAAGAGTGGTAATTGCTGCGAGATATACCTGGCTCTCCAGCAGGTTCTGTTGATGTTGCAGGCTAGGTTGATAACTCTTGAGTGATTTATCCTTGTCCCATTTTATTTGCGATGTGCAACTCCAGTAGGGAAGGGTCTGAGACTGCTCTGTAGTCCAGGCACAGGTCGCCTCTCAGCAGCCTGTATGATACAGAGTACAGTGACAGGGCTTTCAGTCTTTCCATGTACGTCATGTTCGGGAGGCCCTGGATTCTTTTGTTAAGAAACCTCTGTGGTATCTCCAGTTGCTGCAGGTGTTTGGTGAGGCACAAAGTAGGGAGCATTGTACTCTATTAGTGGTCTGATAAGGGTCGAGTGCAGTGGAGCTATAACCTCCCTCATCTTGAATGGAATGCCCTTATTTAAGAGATGAGCAATGTACAATGCTTTTCTTTCCACTACAGATACATGGTGATTGAGGCTTAGATTGCTATCAACCTGATCTCTGCCTGACATACAAGGCCATGTCCAACCCAGAATTGATGGACATGCTCCACCTAAAGAAAACCATATCCCCCTCAAGCCACATGCTCTAGGGATCTAAACCTCACCACAACAATAAGTAGGACATGCTGGAGGGATAGATTCCTGTCCCAGAGACTTCCCATGCTTTGGAACAAGATTCCACTCTACATTAGGCAGAGCTCCTAACATACTCAAAGAGAAACACTGACGAGTGGATGGGAAACAGAAAGTTTACCCCAGGGATCACTTCAGTGGCTCTGCTGGACAGAGGCACAGGGAACTAATCTAAGGGGGTGGCGAAAGCCAACACATTCCAAATAGGCTTATAAATGCCTTTGGGTAGATAGCCTAGTACCTACCTATGAACCTGTGTTCCCAAGTCTCGAACCACCAAATTTGTGCTTAGAGGGGTGCTATCTAGATCATAATTAGCAGGGGCTACCTCTTTGCCAAAGGGGATAATGAGGCATTTTTTTTTTTTTTGCCAGAAGTTTTAGTCCAAGAGTTTGGCACCAATCATTTGTCTGCGTTAGCCCTTTCTGTAATATGTTATCATTTGGGAACTCTGTGATTACACCCAGTTTAGTCATCTGTAAACTTGGTAAGCTACAGGTCCATCTACCTTTGTCTAGACTTCAGAGAAATAATTCCAAACAGTAGAGGGCCCAGCACAGATCCTTGCGGTACCCCGCTGGTAACTTGTCTACTGGTGGAGGTGGACTCCCCAGCTTTGACACTGTGCATTCTGTCAGTGAGCCAGTTTAATACCCATCTAGTAATGCATGGGTTGATCCCAAGCTGGGACAGCTTCTCCATGATATCCAAATTTGGGATTGTGTCAAAAGCCTTGGCTAAATAAAGATAGGTGGTGTATACCATTTTACTCTCATCCAGGGCTTTGGTGACATTCTCAAAGTTGTCCACCTGGTTTAATAAGCAAGATCTACCCCTGACAAAACCAAACTGGGTTGGTTTAAGAGTCTGAAGGTCACCTATGTCCATGTGGATAAGGTCCATGATGATTCCTGCCATGGCCTTACAGATGAGGCTGGTTAGGCTTGCACGTCAATAGCTCCCAGGGTCAAGTTGATGGACCTCCTATGGGCAAGGGAATTACTGTTGCTGTTCTCCACTCTGCCAGGACAAGGCCAGTTTTCAGGCTATGGTTAAAGACAGTCCCAAGGAGTTCTGCTAGGTCTTGTTTTATTTTGTTCAGTAGGTAGCCTGGGATGTTACCTGGTCACATAGAGGCTGTGTTTATGGCCTTGGAAAGAGCTTGTATGGCCTGTTCTTTGGAGATACTCGGTACAGGACTAGTTTTGGGAATGATCTGGGGTATGTCAGGTGGGGACGGGGGGTGAAGTTATTGCCAAATCTGTCAGCTAGCAGGTTGGAAATTTCTTCAGGTTCAGTGTGAGTGGCACTGTTTACTATTAAGTTCAGCACACAGCTGGGCATTACCTCTTAAGGTTATGGAAGTACCTAAAGAATGCTTTGTGACTGCCTTTAGCTAGAGATGCTAACTTAGACTCATACCTAGCCTTAAATGACTAAACAACATATCTGATTTGCTTGTTCAAGCTGTGGAGGGCATGATTCCTCTGTTGGGTTAGTTCTCTCTTGTTCTCAGATATCAGTTTCTTTCTTTTGTTGTATAACTTATTTGTACTTAACAGTCCACCCGGGTGGCTTGTTCTGTCAGGAAGACTTGCTTTTGTTCCTGTTAGGTATGGCCGAGTCAATGCATTTGTTTAAGTGGATATATAGGGCATTTGTGTATTCCTCTGCATGGGAGACATTGCTGTCTATGCTAGCAGGGGATTCTGAACTTTTTATACTATAATTTAGCAGGCAATAGTTTGCTTTGCTGAAAATTTTCTTTTTTTCTTTTTCTTTTTTTTAACTTCTGTGGTGGTGTCAGGTTTGATCTTTACTTCAAGCGAGACAGATTTATGATATGATCTTACTAGGAAGGGCAACACACTGGGTACACTCTAGTGACCCCCCCATGCTGGTGAGCAGTAGGTCCAGGACATTTGAGCCCCTTACGGAGTCTATTAATTTAAATGCCCTGGAACAGTTGGTACGAAGTCCATGAACCTTGTAGCAGTCGTGTTTGCTGCTCATGTAGGTCTCTCAATCAATGGGGGGATAGTTGAAATCTCCCATGACCAGGGTGTTTGGTTGTATGTTGAGCAACTCCAGCAAGTCCAGGTAGGCAGTGTGCTTCTCCTGGGCTCATGGTGGGGGTCCTGTAGGGGTCCTGTAGCTAGCAATGATGTGGAAGGGTGTTTTTCCTCTAGTTAATTGTAACTTGAGTATGTCCAGAGTCGTACGGTTTCACCACACTTGAGGTGTATTTGTATTTGATGAATATGGATCCACCTCCACCTTTGGTTCTTTCACGCTCGTTTTGGCGTCTGAACGAGTGAAGGGCATTGTAGCCTTGTACGGCTGGGTTGCTCTCAGCAGTCTTGAATAAAGTTTGTGACTACACAAATATCAGCATCTTCCAAGGTGAGGAGTGCTTCCAGGGAGTGCAGTTTACTGTTTAAGCTCCTAGCATTAAGCAGCATGACCTTCAGTTTGTCTTTAGTGGATTTCGTTACACTGGAAGTTTTGATTTTTGGACACTTCCTAAAAAGGCATTATGGGGGAGGCAAGCGTCTTTGCCAATATTCTGAAGTCTTGAGGAGACAAGTGAAGGCCATCTCTGGCAAAGCAGCATGGACTGTCGACCATTCTTCCCAGGCAGATAGATACTGGATCTCTCTGGAGTGACACCAGAAGCTAAGCTAATCATTAAAATCAATAATTTTTTGCCTGTATTATGGCATCATCCTTGGTGAAGGCAGAATGCTGCATAGGGCTAGGGATTTACCTGCCTGGGACACAACCTGATAGTTCGTTCATGTCTCTCTTCTTATAGTCCAGGGAGGTACGTCTCAAGTCATATACACCAACCTGTACTATGATGGAATCATAATGGTAAATGTTGCTGAGTGACTTCAGTGCATGCGTGATTTGATGGATCCTAGCACCTGACACACAGATGATCGTAGCCTTCTCCTTGTTCAACCTGGTGAGGGGGACATCTGTGCGTCTTACTACTGAGTCACCCATAACCAGAACATTTGGCTTTGAGGTGTTTTGCCTTAGGGGCTTAAGAGCTGAGACACTGATATGGGTGGTGGTGTGTGTGGTGCTGGATTTTGTTAGTGTACCGGTACTTGTATGTTTGGGAGGCCTCTGGTCTTTTGGTAGGATCTTAATGAGTACCTCCACGTACATGGGTTTGTGTGTCTTGACCTTCTCTTGTGTGAGAGGGAAGGTGTGTGTGCTGACAACCTGTTGTACGTCTCATTTGTTGTATTGTGAGGGGAGTGATTCTAACCCCATGGTACAGTTACATCTCTCACATACTGTGTTTGTTTTAGGAGCAAGTGGTTGTCAGTGTACATGAAGCAATTGCTACATTCTCAGGATGCCCAGGTCAATTAGGTTGGCTGAAGAAATGGTGGGGAAACTATCCGTCAATTATGGCAGGTATATATTACTGTGACTCATGGGGGTGGGTAGGGTGGACCTGGACTTGCTTGCAAGACCAACAAGGGTGGTTATCCTTGTACCAATGAATTAAACAGTTGTAACATTAACTAGCCAATGGGAGAGCCCAAAACTGAGCCTTTTACCAACAGTCCCCAACTCCTGGGATGCACACTTCTGACACAAGGGTGCAGGAGGGCCCTCTTAATGTTGGATTGCTGGTTTTAGTGCTCAATATATCAAAACAGCCTAGATTCAATAGATCTGAATCTAGCCTATGCTATGAGATACAAGAGTACTAGGATTTCAACATGCAGAAAATAACAAACAGTAAAAAATGGATCAACAAAGCAGAACACAGTTCAAAAAGTGCAATGCAAGCTTTAAATATACTTTTTTTTTTGTGGATCACAGTGGATGCCTCTGATTTAGTTTAGATTCACTCCAGGTCTCTGGCTAAGTCACCAAATTGAGTGCAAAACCACACAAACAGTGCTTAAGTACAAATGAAATTAAACAGTTGCAACACTAACTAGACAATGGGAGAGCCCAAAACTGAGCCTTTTACCAACAAATCCTAACTCAGATGTGTGCTGCACACTTCTGCCACAAGGGTGCCGGAGAACCCTCAATGCAGTATGCCTGGTTTTAGTGCTCAGTGTACCCAAACAGCCTACATTCAGCAGATCTGAATCTAGCCTGTGCTATGAGATACAGCAGTACTAGGATTTCAAAGTGCAGAAATTGATAGTCAAAGAAGCAACAGTAAAACAATAAATAAATAAAAAACAAAATTTTAATTTCATGCTGAGTAATATGAAAACCAAATTATTGGCTTTCACATCAAAATCTGCATCCTACACAAAAATAACTTCTCCATCACCTCAAACATTCCTACTGAATGTGTCACACAAAAAGCTATTTGGTGTCATTACAGTTAACTACCTAAAGCTTGATATTCAAATATAGCAATTTATCAAGAAAACTCACAAAAAAAATCAGAATCACCAACTAGCAATGTCAAATGACTGCCTTTGAATACCACCTTCCTTTACTACCACGCACTGTCCCCATCCATACCAACCTTCGGCAATCTGTACTAGCAAAAACTGAACACTGGTGTTAACGAGAGCTAAAATTCACTCCTACCCATTTTGTTAAATCCCACTACTCTCTAGCCTTAAAACAGTTAGGTTGGCTAGAACTTCCACACCATCATCCATTTAGGAACGGTTCATAATGTAATCTACAAATCTCAAGACTGTCCTGCATTCGAAGCCTTTGTGGAACCATATACCCCGGCATGATCACTCCACTCCACAGACAAGTCTATATTAACTATAACTAAAACCCATAAGTCTAACAGTCTGTCCTTCTACTCAAATTATGTTTCTAAAGTCTGGAATTCTATCCATACCACCAAACAACCAAACTATCCAGACTCAAAAACATGCTAAAACACTTCATTGCTCTGCTCTTTCACCTTCCCAAGCCAGACTACCGTGACTTTTACACTCCTACATTACCCTAAATACTTCAACAATGCAAATTTTCAATGTAAATTTTCTGTTTTCTATCTCTTTGACTTTACTGCCTCCACTTGACTCTACTTACCCCTGACAAGTTTTTCCCTTAAGAAAATTTCAAACTCTTATTCAGTACCTTCTGCATATACCAGTCACTACAACTTTCCTTTTCTCTACATTACCTAACAAATATAAACACTAGTGACATTTCCTTACCTATGCCCCACTTTCAGATACGCATCATTATGGTAAGTTATCAAACAAAATTTACTTTCTCCTTATGATGAACTGCAAAACATCTCATGGTGCAATGGCTGAGGATCACTTTTCCCTCCAATAGGAAGGCTTGTATAAAAAGAAGTTATGTACTCACCATAACGTTCCATGTATATTGTCCATCTCGCCTTCATTCTTTACTGGTTGGGGTTTGGAACCGATCCTCTGTTCCGACTCTGCATTATATAAAAGCTTGAGGTCTTCCACTAGCTCATGGCTGAAAACTCTATCCCATCATGCCCTAGGAAAGCTCCTCAGATCTTGTTTGCTTATATAAAAGTTACGTACTCACCATAACGTTCCATGTGTGTTGTTCATCTTGCCTTCACTCTTTACTGGTTGAGTTTGGAACTGATCCTCAGCCATTTACAAAAGCTCGAGGTCTTCCACTGGCTTGTGGCTGTATCCCTATCCCACAATGCACTAAGAAGCTCCTCGGATCTTGTTTGCTGATAACAAAAGTAGTCAAATGGTCTACATATGATTCCTGACATACAATGAAGATGGTCAGAGAACATTTGCCAAAGACCACGCGATCCTTCAGAAGCCAAATGGCTGGGGGAAGGAGAGTGGGGCATAAGAATGAAGGTCAGATGAACAACACACATGGAACATTATGGTGAGTATATAACTTCATGTGATGTTGTTCTATCTCGTCTTCATTCTTTACTGGTTGGTACAGCATCCCTAGCACCATATTTCTTGGGTGGCTCACAGGAGAAAATTCTTCCGAACAGTGCATCCAAAGGAGGCCCTGATCCTGGACGCCAAATCTGCTTTGTAATGAGTGATAAAGATAGGAGGCCTTGCCCATGCTGCAGCAGCACAAATGGTGTCAATTGGTAGTCTAGTGCTAAAAGCAGAAGCTGCTGCCATGCTTCTTGTTGAATGTGCTTTGATTATCCCAGGAAGATTCTTATTAGATTTGTATGTATAGGTCATACAGTCCAAAAACCATTTTGAAAGAGTGACTTTAGATACAAGAGCACCTTTTTTAATCTCTGAAAATGAAACAAATTGGTCAGATTTCCTGAAGCCTCTTGTCCAGTGTAAACAGAAATGTAATTGTCTATGCACATCTAATTGGTGTAGCATATATTCTGCCTTGTTGCCATAGCTGGGGAAAAAACACTGGTAGATCTATTGCTTGATTTAAGTTAGACTCTGAACATACCCTTTGGTAAGAAGGATGGGCTTGTTCGAAGGGACACTCAGTCTTTCTGGAAAAGCATGTAGGGGGGCTTTACTGATAATGCTTGCAGCTCCGAGACATTTCTAGCGGCAATGATGGCAATTAAAATAATCGTTTTCCATGTCAAGAACTTTAGGTCACAAGAAGACGCAGGTTCAAATGGGGGAGGATTAAACAGGAGAGAACAAAGTTTAGGTTCCATGCTGAAAGAGGGGTCTTAAATAGGTGGTTTTAATACAATAGTGCCTCTCAGGAATGCTTTAAAAAGGCTGTGAGCCATAAGATTTGTGGCTAAATCATTCATATGAAAATTGCATATCGCTGCTAACCAAATTAGATGGTAGCTGCAGATGCTCCTTCAAAAAAATCTTTGTTAGAAATTCGAGAATAGAAGCAGAAAAAGGATCAATCCGTTTACTTAATGCCCTGGAAGAAAATCTGTTCCACTTGCTCAAGTAAAGTTTCCTCATCGAGGCCTTATGAGATTAGATCAAGATAGGTTTTACAGAAGGATAAAGGTCAAGCAGTCTGGCTATTTTTGGAATTAGAGCAGCCAAGCTGTCAACTTCAGGGCTTGAAGAGAGGGGTGGAGCGTTCCAGACGCACGAGTCAGAAGGTCTGGAACTGGGTCCAGAATCCATGGCTCCTGATGGAGATGAGGCCAAAGGAAGAGGAACCAAATCTGATGAGGCTAGTATGGGGGTGATGAGAATCGGGTTACTTCCCAATGATTTGGCTTTCTGAAAAACTTTGGGTATCAAAGGAAAGGGGGGGGGCATAAAGGAGACCAGACGGCCAATCATGTACAAGTGCATCCCTTATTGACTCCCCCCCAGAGGGGGGATTAGGGCAAAAAAGCTGCTGCATTTGGCATTCATGGATGTGGCAAAAAGGTTACAGCAAGGCTGGCCCCAACAGTGGAAAATCATCTTCACTACTTCTCATTTCTGGGACCACTCGTGAGGCATCAGAATTGCCCTGCTGGGTTTGTCTGCTATCATGCTGGATTTCCCCAGGATATGTGTTGCTATCAGAATGCGTTGGGAGGAGGTTGCCCACTGCCATACTCTCAGGGCCTCTCAACAATGGGGGTAGGATATGGTCCCTCTGGGTGTATATCACTTCATCGAACGTGGAAAATATTGAAGCTGTAAACATCGAACTCAAAACAGCGAACTGAAAATATCGAAATGGGGGGTAAAAAATGACATATGGAGTGAAGATTAAAAACAACTTGCACCATGCAGTGGGCAAGACCCCCTGCACCCCTGACACCCCCTGCCACTTAAATATACCACTTTGGAGATCGCACTTCAGTGCAGTACAGTGCAGAAATGGAAGATTTCCATTTCCTACACTGTAGCGAGATCTCGGAGTTGGTACATTTAAGTAGCGGGGGTGTGGCGGATGCAGGGGGGCTTGCCCCCCTGCCTACACCCTTAATGTTCCATGTCTCCGTTGGGAACTGCCGTTGACATCATTTCAATGTTGTCAGGGTTTGCTGTTTTGAGTTCGATGTTATCTGCATTTGATGATGTGATATAAACCCGGTCCCTACCTGTTTATGTACCAAACAAATGAAATGTCTGTTTGTATTGTAATAGTTCCCAGTGGAAGAGCGTTCTGTAGTGTCTGCAATGGCAAAAGCACTGCCAGGACAGTGATGTGCAAATGGAGCTCGTGATCTTGCCAAGTGCCTTGGACTGTCCTGCCCAGATAATACCCCCAGTCTGGGAGGCGTCCATGGTTAATGTGGCCAAAGGCTGCAGAGGGACAAATGGTAGACCTGATGTCACATGAGTGGAGTGAAGCTACCAGCGAAGGTCTTTTTTGCATGGTGAGACATGGGTAATTCCTGCAACAACCACTGTGTGAACAGAAGTCACTGCAATATTCTCATGTGCATCAGTGCTATCGCTGCTGCCATGGTTCCCAAGACTTGCAGAAATGTTTTTGCCTGTATCCTTGTTTTTGAGAGAAGGTTCAAGATTTGTTGTCTCAAAAGTCAGAATTCTTTCTGTAGGAAGTTTTGCCATTATATGTATCATGTCTAACTCTGCTCCTATAAAAATGATACGTTGAGGAGGCAACAAGGCAGATTTTTCATAGCTTATCTTGATGCCTAGGTGAGAGCAGAGAAGCAACGTGGTGTCTCTTGCTTTCTGTAGTAGATGCTTGGTGGTGGCGGTTAGGAGCCTAGATACGTCCAGATACGGAAACACTCAAAATCCCAGACTTCTCAAGTGAGCCATTACCACTGCCATACACTTGAAGACTTTGGGGGATGTGGTGAGACCAAAGGGCAGAGCTTGAAACTGGCAGTGACTGGCTCCCAGCCAAAAGCACAAATGACTCCTGGATCGTCTTGTCCATTTTTATGTGGTAGTATGCATCCTGGAGATCTATCGAGCACATCCAATAGTCTTTTCCCAGGAATGAGAGTATTGACTGCAATGTTATCATCTGGAACTTGATTTTCTTACTGACTTGTTTAATTTACTGAGATCCAAAATGTGTCTCCAAGTCTGTTTTCTTTGGAACTAAAAAAAACCTTAAGTACCTGATCCTATTTGGTCTGCGGGGACTGTCTGGATGACTCATTTCTCTAGCAACTTTTGTATTTCTAGAGTTGCCTGTTCCCTTTGACTGGGTGGGATGTTTTTTATGTTTGGGACAGGGGTAGAAAAGGGTATGGAATAGCCTCTGGATATGATGCCTTGTACCCTCTTCTTGTCTCTTGTTATTTTTAGACAGGCTTCTTGGTACAAAGGTAAGAGACCCCCAACTGCCTCCAGAGATGGACAGATGGGCCTCCTTTCAGGAGTGCTGAAAGGGCTTACCCAAGGAAAAATTCCCCTGTTGCCCTGATTTTGTGGACCCCCTCTACCACGTAGCTGGTGTCTTCCATTACTGCTCCCTCCTCTGCCCCTGGGGGAAAAAAAATCACCATGTGCATCCTGAAAAGCTCTCTGGGATTTTCGGAACCACATTTTTCCTCCCTTCTGACCTTTTGGATAAAGTCTAGAAGGTATGGAAAAATGGACTCCTACGGCAGAGAGTTTTTCCTTCTTGTTCACACCTGGTTAAGTGCGTCTTTGACTTTTGACCCAAACAAGGACGAGCCATCGAAGGGTGCATGAACAAAAGAATTCTTAAAGGGCTCCACAAAGTCACACAGGTGCATCCAGGAATGTCTCCTTAGGGAAATTCCTAAACCCACTGCCCTACTCACTCCATCAGCTGCATAAGAAATGAGTCTCATGGAGGAGTTGACCACTTAATTTAAGGCGGAGAGCTGAGAAACTTTCTCTGATACCCCTTCAGTTACTGAACCCTGGACAGTATTTCCTAGCTCCTTCAGGAGACCTCTCTGATGTCTGGTAAAGTGGGTGAGATAATTCAGCTATCTGAATGCAAACATCGCTGAAAAGGTGTGCTTTCCATATCTGTCCATCGTAAGAGGCTCCTTGTTTGGTGGATGGACAGAAGACAACATCTCGGAGTTCCTTTTTTGGTGGCCCCCACTACCATAGCATCTACTGGTACACCTTTTGTAAGGAAGTTTCTATCTGTAGTTGATGTTATAAATTTGTTTGGCCTCCGGGGAACAAGCTCCATTGAGTCTGGAGATTCCCACGCCTTTTGACAAACTAGGTCCATCAGTTTATCAAAAGGCAGACACACCCAAGTGGTGGAAGGGCGAGACCCAAAAGCCTTCGGATATACAGACTCCTACTCAGAAAGGTTGATAGGCTTCCAGCAACCTCTCTGCTTAAGTATTTCCAGGATGCCTGCGAAGGAGACATCCTCCGAGAGCACCTGTGGGGACTCTCCTGACTCATCAAAGTCTGTATCGGATGTGATGGAATTCTCTGGGGAGTCTAAATGCTTCCTCTTGCATAGTCCCTTACGAAGGACCTCTTCAGAAGGGTATCCTGGAGAGGTTTCGGAAGAGAAGGGTTCACACCCAATGGGGCATCCTGAGGCCTAGGGTCTCTGAGTCTCTGTGGATGCAGTGGTGCCAAGACAGACACCGGTGCCTTAGGGGGAAGAACGTCTAGACCTGAGAGAGGAGTTGTCTGTGGAGACAGCGCTCACCTCACCATCTCGAAAGCCCCCCAGCCCGATCAGAGGAAACTCCCGGCTCCAAAAAAACAGAAGGTATCTCCAGAACCAAGGGGGTTGGCTCAGAGGTTGATATAGGAGCAGAGATCACCTGCACAAAAGCCCTGAGAGGAAGGTTCAAATCAGACAACTGTCCGATCCAACTCTAATCCCTGGACCAGACCAGAGAGCGTCGGCTCCTAGACTCGAGTTTAAATGGAACAGAGTATGTTGGAGCAATAGTTGGGCCCAAAGAACCTGGGATAGGTTTCTGCTCCGATGGTTCCACTACAACCAGTTCTAGACCTTCTGGCTCTGAAGTCTGGGATCGGATCAGAGGAAGAATTGAGGGTGAAAGCATAGGCTTGGTCGGTTCCGAAACCCTCTGGGTCGGATCAGACAACAATTTGGCAAGTGCAGGTGTCTGCAGCAGCCTCTGCACCACACAATCCACATCATCATGAGAATGGCTCCTGGAGGATCGAGAGGAGGAAGCATGAGATCTGGAGACTTGTAGCAAGGGGGATCTTAAACTGGTTCCAATTCCAGGGACCATCTCCATACCTGAAAACCCAGCAGCTCCAAAACTGAAGGAGCCGGGGCCTGACAGCCTTTGGGTCTGACTGAGTCTCTGAAGAAGATGACCTTTTTCCCAATTTATCAGATTTAGAGGTGGGGGAATGGCATGCTTTTGAAGGACCCTGACCTTCTTCCATGGCTTCTGAAAAGGGGGTCTTCCAACAATCCTCTAAGAATCAATTTATTCTTCCTCTCTAGCAGTACTGTAGGACTGAAGGAGTGGCATATGGTACAATACTCGAAGGTGCCCCGCTACGAGCCACTACACGCAATACAGTATGTTTGTCTGTAACGGACATTTTTTGGCTGCACTTAATGCATTTTTTAAACCCTGAGGGTTTAATATCCTTAGACTGCTCGGATAACCAACAGCAAGGAAGCACAACAAAATATCTATATATCAAACACTACAACAATTTTTTTGTTGCTTTTTATTATATATAAAACACACCAACTATAAAAGGAAGAAAAAACTCTCTAATTTAAATGAGTGAGCCTTATTTATTATAACGAAAGGAAAAAAAAAAAAAAAGGAAAAACTCAAAATTTACAGAGCTCTCTAATTTAGACGAGCTTATCTAAATATCCAAAGAAAAGCCCTCTAACTAAAAATGGGCTTGAGAAACAAGTTTAAGCCGGGATAGGGTATTGAGAAAAGGCCTTGAGAATAAAAATGATGGCCAACAGCAGCAGCGAACACGCTAAAAACTGTTTAATAATGTTAACTATAGTATAAAGGTTATAATAATAAACAAACTATTTTAAAACAAAATATAACAATACAAGAAAGGAGAAAATTTTCACTTAGCCAGAGCCAGTAGAAAGCACCCGATCATGTTTTAGCTGCAAAAGAGATCTGGGGAAACTTTCCTAGAGCATAATGGGATAGGGTTTTCAGCCATGAGCAAGTGGAAGACCTCAGGATTTTATACAAGGCTGAGTCAGAACTGAGGATTGGTTTCAAACCATAACCAGTAAAGAATGAAGGCGAGATAGGACATCACATCAGATGTTACTTTCATGGGTGTGCAATGAAGTAGGTACTCAAAAATTTCACTTCTGTAACATTCTTCACCTTTTTACAATATTTCATTACTACTTAATAAATGAGGAGACAGACAGTCATGGCACATAGAAGTCTTCTAGTACAGATCTCAGAAGGTAATTTATCATAAGTTATTTCAGTACAGTGTCTACAGGACTGCTATTCTGGTTCAAAGGCGTTTACTAGACTAACGATCACATGAGCCATTTTAAGCCTAGCCATGCATACCAAATCTCGGACAAGTTCTGGTACCCTTGATAAGTGAAAGCAGGGGGTTTGGGAGATGAACCATTTACAGGCTGCCTATTGTCCATTAGAGACACAGGTGCCAAACCAGGGATACGTTTTCTGTTCTCTATATAATTGTACAAGTTACACTTGAATTGGGTTGGGGGAACTCTGCTTCACATGCATGGGGAGCCTGTTCCAAAGAAGGGCTAGTCTCTGGGATATATACCTGTCTCTCCCTGCAGGTCCTACTCATATCACAGGCAAGGTTTAAGTCTTTAGAACACATAATTCTGGTGCCGTTTGTTTTCCGAATATGCAGGAGGTCCATCAAGGTGGGGTCAGACAATGCCTTGCATGCTAGGCATACATCTCCCCTCAACAGCCTGTAGGAGACAGAACACAAGTATAGGGCCTTTAGGCGCTCTGCATAGGGACATTACTACTTCCTGCATTCCTTTAATGAGGAACCTCTGTGGACGTTCCAACTGATGGAAATGCCCAGTGAGGTACATAACAAAGGAGGCATTGTACTCAATGATAGGTCAGATGAATGCTGAATATTTATTTACTTTATTTTACATTTGTTGACCGGGCTAGTCCAAATGGATATATGTCCATTTTCAGTGGAGGCTCGGGGAGAAAAGTTCCACACTTCAGAACAGAATCACAAAAACATAAGTGCATTATCAAGTTTTTGTAAATTACAATAGTACATTACATTTTAGCTTATGAGTAAGGAAAAAAAAACATTCATAGTTACACAACTATAGATATACATACAGCAATATATAAAGTAAGTGTAATAGAGCACTATTAAACTTAAAAGGGTTGCACACACATTATTGTTAGTAAAAGATTAGTTTGTGTGAGTAAGAAGATTAGTGGAACAATTACTTCCCTGGACCTAGATGCCATACCTTTGCTTATAAGTTGCATAACACAGAATGTTTTCCTCACTACTGTAGGGCACATGATGGTCAAATGCTGAATTACTGTCAACCTGTGTCCCCCCAAGTCCCTGACCACTGGGTCAGCTCTTAGGGGGGTGTTGTCAGTATGACAGTTACCAGGAGTAGAGGACTTCCCAAAGGATACTACTATGCCTTGCTTGGCATTTAGTTTTAGTCCATGACTCGGACACCAATTATTTGTCTGTGTCAGCCCTTCCTGGAGAACATTTGTGTCGGTAGGAGATTTTATGACTGCTCCTAATTTGCAAATTTAGTCATCCAGAGGTCACTGACATTGGTCTTGACTTTAGAAAAGTAAATGCCAAAAGGAGTGGTCCCAGGACCGATCCCTAAGGTAATCCATGTGTGACTGGCCACTCTGAAGAGGTGGACTAGGTAATTCTAACTCCCTGGGTCCTGTCTGTGAGCCAGCTGCCTATCCACTGGGTGATATAAGGGTTTACACTTAACTTCTTGGGTTTGTCAACAATGCTCAACTGGGGTATTATGTCAAAGGCCTTGGCCAGGTGAAGGTAGGCAGTGTGAACCATTCTGCCATTATCTATTACTTTGGTAACTTTCTCAAAGTCCATCAGGTTGAGTAGTATGACTTGCCCTTGACAAAACCAAACTTGGTTGGGTCCACTGTTCGGAGGTTTCCTATGTCATTACTGATCATTTCTATGATAACTCTTCCCATAACTTTGAATATGAGATTAGTGAGAATTATGGGTCTGTAAGTTTCCAAGGTCTGTAGATGACCTACCTTTGTAGAGAGGAATGACTTGCCGTTCTCCATTCATGAAGCTCAAAGCCTGTTTGGAGACTGCAGTTGCATAGCAATTCCAGAGGGCCTGATAGGTCACGTTTCATGCCATTTAGAAGGCATCCTAAGATGCTGTCTGGGCCCACTGATGCAATGTTCTTGACCTTAGATGGAGTATTAAGGGCTGTTCCCTAGTGATAGCAGGGGAAGTTATACTCGATGGTATTTCCTGAAAATAGTTAATTCTCTGCTCTACTACAATAAAAGCAAGAATTAAATGCATTATAACACAAGGCTGAAGCTCTGTCTACTCTATGCCCTAAACTAAAATATACATTAGTAGCGCACACTAGCACTTTTCAATAAAGCATTGTAGAAAAATAATTGCCACCTGCTTTTTTAGCATATGGGATGATGATGTGCCAGCTCCTTTTCTCTTCCTTTTGTTAAATGTCTGTAAATGTGGAATGGTCCCTTCCATGCCCACTATACTTACATGCGCTTAGAAAACCACCCTTGGTCATGTCATCATAAACCTCATATCAACATGATCTTCATGTACAATATATTTAGATACATAATCAGACATGCATGGTATAAGCTGAATTACCCTGTCTTGGTCATGCTCTTAAAATCAGTTTGAAAAATAAATATAAAAGAGAGACATATTAAGAGTCATATCAATGTCAGGCATATTTGACTATATCCCTGTATTTGCTCCTCAGCTCTCTTGAAGGGCAGTTGGATAGGATAAGATAGGTTATACACACCTATTCATAGCTACAGAAAGTCTACACTAGTATCACACTGATGAACAATTTTCCTACCTTGTTCACTGCTGCAGCATAATGGAAGAATTAGGACTCCCATAATATTAAATGTTTTCTTAAATGTGATTAAAGCTTTGCTACATTCAGAAACAGTATCTTCTTTACATCTGAGATCTGCTTTTACTCACTACTCCATGGTATCCTTGATTCAACAAATTATGCCCCAGCTGAAAGTCCCATAAAAGAACTGTTTGATAAAGAACAGCGACCAACATAAAACAGCTCACCTGATCAATCAATGGCCTCCTGAAAGGGTTACTTTCCAAAAGTACACTTGCCCAAAGGTCAGGGTCCTTGCGTCGAACTAGATATCGAGATAGGCTCTTGAACAACGAATTTTCATTACATACCTAAAAACAGAGAGAGAAACACCATCAAGGACTTAAATCTCATTATGAAGATACTTTTGCGCGCTCAAATTTTCTGCAAATGCAAGAGTCTGGAAAAGCAAATGTCAAAGAAAAACTTCATAGCAAAACTTAAATTTTAAGCTGCAACAAGTGTGCGTGTGTGTACATAAATAAAATACAAAGCTGAAGTAAGCTACTCAGGCATGATTTTCCTTAAAGGGAACACAACTGATCTACTGCACTGAATTCTATTGCATCCACCATTACTAAATCAGTTTGCATAAATCAATCCTCATGGTAGTTATTAATGGTGTATGCAAAGCAGAACAAATAGCTGTACTTCATCTAGTTAAAGGACACACCTTGGCCAGTTTGAAATCAAACCATTCTGCCATCAGAAGTTGTAACATGGCTCCATCCAAGTGATATAACTTTATATTTATGCTAAGGATGTAGATAATGATGCTACTAATATACATGGTCTGTACAGAGAAGCACAAGAGACATACTGAATTAATACATGGTTGAATGAACTATTACTTAATGGTTAAACCTCTAAAGACCTACGAGCTTTTCAAATTCCCTCTCTTAAGGTATGTGTAATGGTTGGAGTGTCTATGGTACAAGTTTGCTGATAACCCCCAATTTACAACAGCAGCATGGGGGGGGGGGGCAAGCTGGAACCCTTTTCAATTTACATAAGTAGTGTGATACAAATTCTTTTAAGGCATTTATTATACGTTACAGAAAACTTTAAATAAAAAAAACTGTTCCTTAGTAACCACAGACACAAGGCACGCTACATGGTCATTCAGCATGGCATAGGTACAGAACAGGTAATCAAATTCTTTCTTACACAGTACTGATTTTAACTTCAATAAAATACATTTTGAGAGAGTGAAAAAAGAAAGCTGCACCAAAATTACACAACCACCACGTTTATTAGCAAAAGATAAAAAATAAAAATAGGATAACGTTAACGCTTTCACGACTGCTCTTGTTGCTTCACGTCTGATCTGATGAAGCAACAAGAGCAGTCGTGAAAGCATTAACGTTATCCTATTTTTATTTTTTATCTTTTGCTAATAAACGTGGTTGTTGTGTAAGTTTGGTGCAGCTTTCTTTTTTCACTTGGTCTTGCTACTCTGCACCCCTCTGCACTCTGAGCCACTTAGTTTATTTACATTTTGATATAGTCTGCAATCAATTTTCTTTTTTGAAAGATAACGGATGAGAAGAGTTGCTATAATTTCCTATTTAGTCGTGTGTCAATGGGAACAGGTGGTATTACTTGTAGTCATTTGTTTCAAAACATTTTATTTTATTTTCATTTCATAGACTTTTTCTTTGATATGGAAATAAGTTGCACCACTGGAAAAATAAATTTATTGTATTTTTTTTACCCCTTTGCCTACCCACCATCAAGTCTCTCTCAATATGCTGTCCTAAGGGTACCCACCTATCTGCAACCATGAGTGTGCTTTGAGCATTTGCTGACACCCCGACAAAGACATTTTTATTTAAAGCCTAAACTTTTCCCTAGTGGTGACAAGTACTTCTGTTACCACCAGGACCGGCTATGCCCTTATGTCAGCTCACATATGCTCTTTCAAGTGCGCAGAAGAGGTCTACCATCACCAGCCTGGATGGTCACTCTCACATCTACCCTCATCATAATGAGTCTCCCAAGGCTCCATAATTACACCAATATCATGTGCTGGCCAGGAACCATCACCCCCCCCCCCCCCAGCAGCCAAACCTCCCTGCCTACTCCTTCAAACACAAGAGAATGTATTCAAATCCTATTAGTCATTTGGGCAGTATTCAGAGCAGTATCCCCTCTACATCTCTGCTGCATTCAGTTCTTTAATCTTTTGAGTAATTTATTTTATCATGAGTACTAATTTGAATATTACTACTTTTATGGAGAGGTATCTAACTGGGATAAAATGTTGCTCTATATACTACCGCAAAACAAACAGAAAAAACACACAAGTAGAAATTCTTCAATGTAGTTCCCTTGTATCTGAAAACAGTTAAAGGTCAGTATGTTGGGCTTCCAAAAATGAATCTTTCCACACATATTCAAAGTTTAAAACTGAGACTTCAAAAAAACAAAAAAGTTATCCCTGCAAAACAGTTAAAAAAGCAGCTGAAGAAATCACTTTCAAGCATTAGTCATTTAATAACAAAGTCATTTCAAGCACAAAGTCAGCTGTAGCTAGTACAGTTGTAACTATCACAATACTACTAATATTAACCCCACAAATGGAGTATGGCCATGTCTTTGACCTATTTGGTTACGAACAATGAATTTTACCAGCCAATTCAGATTTTAAGAGTAGGTAAAAAAAATACTATTTCTTTACAAAAGGGGTAAAACATGAAGCTAAACATCTGGCTCCTCAGGTTACTGCACATTTAGTAAGAGACATGCCACTTTTAAATGTCAGTCTTGCAGACAATGCAGATACAGTTCCAATGCTCTACACCATTTTTCTTTCATATGGAGAAAGCTTTTCAGTCTACAGGTTATTTTACTTGTAATTTTGGACTACGTACTTTACATGGCTAGTTGCTCGAGTTGTGAAGCCTTTTATGAAGGCATGACTAAAAGACAACTTAATTTTTACATTTATGGGCACATTTATGTAACCGAGCACAAGGGTGTTATGAATGCTTTGTACAAGCACACCATTTGCAGTGACTATAAAAAGTTAATGGCCCCATTAGTATTAGAGAAGGTGACAGGGTGATCTGCTTTAACAGAATAAATTCTGGTGGTGACTAACTACAAGCAAGGACATATCCTAAGTGTGCAAAAATGGCATCCTTTAAACAAATACTGACTTTCAAAACACATTTGGTCCAAATTTGCATGTTTTCTGTGTTTTACATAATTTCATTTATAAATTACTTTTATAGGAATTAGTGTAACTGACAGACTGATTTTGTATTGTGCTTCTAAAGCACTAGAAGGATCCATTTATTGCTCCATATCCATTTAGTGCAATGTGGCAAAATAGTATGTAGCATCTGCAATCTGCATTCTGAGCTGCCTTTTTAAGAACTTTGCTGGCTACCTACTGGGGGGGTGTTCTTCTGTCACATACATTAATGACTTAAAATAAATCATCACAACCAATACTCACCCTTCCTGGTGTGCGGTTGTAATAAGCACTACTCAGTAATGCGTGCTTGGTGACAGCAGGTTTTCTGTTTTGTAGCTTTACTTTAATAAATGCTGCTGTATTTATTCTGGGTGTTACTATCGACAAACATTTCCCTCTTTTTAGCAGTGCATTCATGGTGATTAGGTCCCAGCATCAAACATGCTAAACTTAAAACACAAGGGCAGACAGACACCAATACCACCAGTTTTATTCATTTAATATTACTGTTGTCTGGCTGCCCCTCTACTCTGAGTGCTGCCTTTTTTGACATCCTAGCAGGACCTAGTGTGATGGCTCCACTACCTGCATTTAATCAATCCATTCATTCTGCAGGGGCAAGAGCCAAGTAATCTGAGGTGAGGTGACAGCGCTCTAGTCCATTCATTCCTTACTGGGAAGCCAAATCCACCCCATTTACTCCTCCAGTGGTGACACATTTACTCCTCCAGTGGTGACAGGGGAGCTGGTCTGGGCCTGTAGGGTAACCTACCCTGCCCACTTAGTTTTTCTCCAAGTTCCACTGGGAACTGCCACCAACAGCAAGCCACTGCACCACACAATTGATCCTGCATTATATGTTTTCCTTACAATGCCATCATGTGTTCTGTATGCTTGTGCTCCATGAATGTAGCACTCTGTGCTCCTGTTAGGCATCATCTAAGAAAGCAAGCAAGAACTGCTGCCTTCGCCTCCCCATGGGTTGGCCAGCAATAGCTGCTCATTCGTACTCACCCACCGTCTGCTCATGTCGTTATTTGAAACCAGGTCTCCAACACAGTAGTCAGGGCTTTAGCCCTCTACGACAAAGTTTTGGCTTGATTTTGAGTTTATGTTTAACATGGGTACGTACATGATGGTTAAATGAAATGTTACTTTGTCAAATGCAAACATCTACATGCTAACCTCACACCATCACAATGCTAAGCATTTAAGAAAGTCACAGTGGTTGAAGTGCCCTGGTACTATAAACATTGAATGGGCCTATCAAGTTGTTCCCTTAGTATGAGTAGCAGAATTGTATGCATTAATGCAGCCACTTACATATAGTTTTGCTTGGTTATTGGTTCACCCTTCTTTTTAACAATGCAGATGAACTGATTACTATTCTAAACCCAATGGTTCCGAGTAGGCATTAAACTACATGTAGACATCCAGGGTATACAAGACTCTCACTATTCTGATGGTTTAGGAAAAAGGCCATAGCTATATAGTCTGTGTACTGTCCTTTTTCTATGTGGTCTCAGCAAAAGGACTCTCAGTATTTGTTTTACAGGTCTGAAGATAGGCAGAAGCAGATTGAGTAGTAGGCAGGCTGAAATGTGTGACTGATCCATTCTTGACTGATGTACAAGCCAAGCTTGCCCCAAACAGCTCACTGAGGTATTGGAGTACTAGAAGAATGCTTACTACCCTTGAATCCTGTCCTCTATACTGGCACCAGTGGGAAAACCTCTTCCATCTGGATATGTAGGATTGCCTGGTAGCTGGCCCTCCCCAATGATAATGAGCACATCCATCAGCTAATATTATCAGGTTGGGATATATTAGGAAAATACAGTTGTGTATCTACCATAAATGTAGGATGTTTGAGTGCATTCACTGTTGCAGTCATTACACTTGGGTTATCCTGCTGGCAGGCTACCCGCAGTCGGCCTGAATTCCAAAGTCCTGGTCCGGCGTCGGTTGCCATCGCCTCTTCCTTGACGTCAGTGCGCCAGGGGTATACAAGATGCAGCCAACACCATTTTCTTCAGTTTTTCTTGCCCCCAAGAAGGTAGGCAATACATATTGCTTATAAAAACATACAGTAAAATAAAAACAATACCTTCATCTACAAGCAAATACACCACATAGGTTGTATAGGATAGAGAAGTATAGATAAGTCCCAGCAAAGAAAGGGGGATGGTGGGTGGGTAACCTGGACTGCAACAGTGAATACACTCGAACATCTACATTTATGGTAGGTACACAACTGTACTATGTTCATCATGTTTCACTGCTGCAGTCATTACACTTGGGTTGAATCCCATAGCTGAGTTAGGGCGGCTGGGTCCAAATAGGATTAGGATTGGCTATGAGGCCCTGCAGAACTGCAGTGGCAAAGCCGGCTCTGGATTTAGAGTAAAGAGGTAAGTGATAATGCTTGGCAAAAGTGTGCACTGAACTCCAAGTTGCAGCCTCCAAAATTTCCTTGGTTGGTACTCCGCTGAGAGAGGCTGCTGAAGTGGCTGCCCTGGTAGAATTGTGGCCTAATATTCTTAGGCACTGACTTACCATGCTGTGCATAGCAGAAATGAATGCAGTGTCCTATCCATTTTGAAACATTCTGCTTTGAGATGGCCTTTCCTTGTGATCCTGCAAGCATATGCTACAAACAGTTGCTCAGTTTTTCTGAAAGTTTTTGTTTTGTCCAAGTAGAAGCGTAGCTGCCTGTGTATGTCCAAAGGGTGCAGAAGTCTCTCCCCCTTATTCTGGGGATTTGGATAAAATGTTGGCAAATGAATGGTTTGGTTAAGAGCCACACTGGATACTACCTTTGGCATAAATGTTGGGTTTGTCTTTAGAGAAACCCTGTCTGGATGAAAAATGATAAAAGGTTCCACTGCCATTAATGCCTGTAACTCTGAGACTCTTCTTGCTGAAGTTATTGCTAGGAGCAGAGCAGTTTTCCATGATAAGAATTGTATGTCAGCTGTATTGGCTGGCTCAAAAGGAGGTAGTGTGAGCTTTTCTAAGACAAAGTTGAGGTCCCATGTAGGTATCGGTGCCCTCCTTGGAGGTCTTATGTTTTTTGCCCCTCTGAGGTACTGTCTTAGCAGTGGATGAGAGAAAATAGGAGGTTCCGTATTGTAATGAGCTGAAATGGCAGAGGCATGTATCTTAATTGATGAGAAGGATAGGCCTTACTCCAGCATCTCAGTTAGGTATTGTAAAATCGGAGAAATATTTAGAACAATTAGTTCAAGTCCTTGTGCCTGGTTCCAAGCACAGAATTTCTTCCATTTTTCTGAATAAGATTTCCTGGTGCTGGGCCTCCTGGCTTCCAAAATTACATCTATAACAGCTTTAGAGAGAGGTGTGTTCTGAGTGGCTATATTATATGCCATGCAGCCAGAATTAAGGTTCTGAGTTGGTTGTGCAGGATCTGATTGTTTTGTTGTGTCAGAAGATGAGGAATTAGAGGTAAAGTCCAGGCTGGGCCTTGAGACAAGCTCTTTAGGATTGGGCACCAGTGCTGGCGTGGCCAGTCTGGGTCAATCAAAATAATTTTTGGCTTCTCTTGTCTGACTTTTAGGAGCACCTTGGGAAGGAGAGGCAGTGGTGGAAAGGCATAAACTGTTAGGGTTTTCCAGCTGAAAGATAGAGCATCCACTTTCCATGCTTGTGAGTGATAAGTCCTTGTGCAAAATCTCTGTAGCTGGTAGTCGTGAGGGGAGGCAAAGAGATCTATGTCTGGGCATCCCCATTTGTTTGTTATCATGCTGAAGACCTGTGGATTTAGTTTCCACTCGTTGGAGTCCATGAGGTTTCTGCTTAGTTCATCTGCCAGAGTATTTTTCTTTCCTGGCAGGAATTGTGCCTGCAGATGCACTTGACAGGTCAGTGCTGTGTTCCAAAAAGTCATGGCTTGCCTGCAGAGGGGGTAGGAATGTGTGCCCCCTTGCTTGTTTATGTACTACATAACTGTAGTATTGTCCATCTTTAGTAACAGTTGTCCTGGATGTAGTAGATCCTTGAAGGCTGTCAGGGCATTCTGTACAGCTAGCATCTCTTTTTGATTGATGTGAAGATGCATTTGGTCCGTGGGCCACGTGCCCTGAATACATTTTCCTGCCATGTGTGCCCCCCAGGCATAATCCAATGCATCTGTTGTTAGTGTCTGCCTGGATGTGGGTACATTGAAAGACTGTCCCTTGTTGTGGTGACAGGCCAGTGCCCACCATCGAAACTCCTGTTGCAGACAGGGAATAAGAGTTATTACTGTTTCCAGGCTGTGGCAATGTTGAGTCCAAACACTTTTTAGGTACCATTGTAGCTTCCTCATATGCAGTCTTGCATATGGAATTAGCAGGATGCAAGATGCCATGAAGCCCAAAGCCTGCAGAATTTTCCTTGCAGGTAGCTGGGTCTTTGTTGCCATCATTTGAAAGTAATGAGTCAGTTGCCTTTGCTTGTCTGGCATGAGATAAGCCATCTGGGCAGTTGTATTTAAGCTTGCACCCAGGAATAGTATCTCTTGAGAGGACACTAGTTTTGATTTCTTTTCATTTACTGTGTACCCTAGGCAAATTAGCAATTTTTTTTTACAAACGCCAGATGCTTTAGTAGAATGTCCTTGCTCTCTGCTTGAATAAGGCAGTCGTCCAAGTAGGGATATATTTGAATTCCTTTTTGTCTGCAAAATGCAATTACTGGTGCCAGGCATTTTATGAAGACCCTGGGCACAGTAGATAAGCCAAAGGGCAGTGCAGAGAATTGGTAATGCATTGAGCCAGCTATGAATCTGAGGTATCTTCTGCAAGTTGTCTGATTGGGACATGCAGGTATGCCTCTGAGGTCCAAAGTAACTAGCCAAGCCTTCTTGCCCAGCATGGGTAGAAGTTGCTGCAGTGTCAACATTTTGAATTATGGAACATCCAGGAAAGTATTTAGAATTGACAGGTCCAGTATTGGTCTCCAGGCTTTGTCCTTTCTGGGTACCAAGAAAAGTCTTGAGTAAAATCCTTGCCCCTGTTCTTGCTGTGGTACTTTTTGAATAGCTTTCATGTCCATGAGAGCAGAAATTTGTTTTTGTGCCTCTGCCCATTGGTTTTGCGGCAGGTCTGGTTTTAGTTTAGTTTTCTTGACCAATGGATGGGTGCTGTCAAAAGGTAAGTGCTTGGCTTTTGTAGAGGGAAGTCATTGGGACGGTTTCCTATAAGGTTGTGATTTGTCTTCTCCGTCTTTGGGGGCTGAAGCACCCAACTGTTTAGGTCTGTAGGAGCCTTGGAGCTGAGATCTGCCTCTTTGTGGTCTGTCTGACACTGGAAAGGACCAATTTTTAGAAGGCCAGTTCCTGCTAAATCTAGGTGGCTGAACCTGTACGAAATCCTTTACTGTTTGCATTGATTTTGCTTTATCCTCCATTTTCTTTAACACCTCTTCTGCCTTAACACCAAACAAAGTATCATGCTGTAATGGAGCATCCAATAATTTTGCTTTAACATGATCAGGTAAACTTTGTTCTTTTAACCAAGCATGCCTTCGAATGACAGAGCCTGTAACTGCGGCTCTGCAAGAAGCCTCTAATGAATCAAAACCACATTACAGAGTATGCTTTCCCACTTGTTCAGCTGCATGCAATAAATCCTGCATTTCCTTATTGTCAGGACATTCCGAGCTTGTAAGCATTTTCTGTTTTAGCAAAGACATTAGGTATTGTTGATATTTAAGCATGTGAAACTGGCAGTTTAAAGCCCTTACAGCTAAAGTAGCAGAAGTGTAAACCTTTTTTCCCCCATCTATCCAGTGCTATAGAATCCCTATCAGAGGGAACAGGATTTTTTCCAGTGGAAGCCTTGACCCCTTTGGAACCCTGAGAAATTGTTTCTGGGTGAGCAGCAGGGTTTTTATAAAGAAATTTATGAGAGTCTGGGACCCTGTAGTACTGGTCTGGCTTGACTGGTGCAGGGGGTAAAAAATCAGGAGACAAACTGGATTCAGAAAAAAACATCAACAACAATATGTAGTACAGGGGGGATAGCAAGGGGCCTGTGCTGAGGCAGTAAAAGAACGTCTCTGAGCCTTTTCTTGGATTCTGAGTAATTCTGGCTCTCCCAATGGAAATGCTCCCTCATGGTGTGCAGGGTTTCCCTAAAAGAGTAATCCTCAGGAGGAGAGGCTGAAGGGATAGATTCTTCAGCATCAGAGTCCTCATAGGGAGGAAGAGAATATCCCTGTTCTGAAGAGGAATCAGAGGAAATAGAAACCTGGCCAGAGGAGTCATAGTCAGTGTCTTGCCTAGGCCTTTTATCAGGAGGGGGATGGGAACCCCTGATCAAAGTAATTAGGTCCTCGGCCATTTTAAGCATCTGTTTCTTTGGCATGGATGACTGTCCAGGAGAATGCTGTACTTGTTTCTTTGTCTTTAATGGTGTTTTAGACTTTGCCTTGGCTGCTGAAGTGAACTTGATAGTAAGCTGTGTAGGTCTGAAAACACCCTCAGAAGCCGATGCCTGCTCAGCGGCTCCGGACCCATCTGAGGGAATAATTTCTGTAGGCCCAATACCTTGAGTTTTCTAGAGGCCTAGTTGACTCCACGTGGGAGTTGGAGGCGGCCTGTGGCTCTGAGGCAGCTGATGTCAGGGGCTGCGAAAGCACCTCACTGAGAACTGGCGAACCAGCGACTGGCCTAGAAGAGGCTTCGTCGTCGGTTTTGGACCTTGGATGCCTGTCCTTTTCTTTGTCTGAGTTTTTTATGAATTCCGGTAGTCAGTTGTTCCGACGGCATTATGTAATTAAACCTTCAACCAAAGTAATGTAAAGCAAAATCAGACGGACGCTTAATAGTGCGTTGGTTGAATCTAGCACAAAACAGACAACTAGCAACGTCGTGGTCAGGGCCTAGGCAAGGAATACAGTAATCCTTATGAGGTATTTGCTTCCCACAAGAAATACAACTGTTAACTTTTACTGACATCGGTCTGGAGCAAGAAAAAGTTTCCCCAACGGGGTACTTAGCTTTATTGAAGCCTTCGGTTCTGAAATTCAATTTCGAAAATCTCAGGAGTTTGCCGACTGGCACTTGCGAACTGCTTTTGCTTCGGGCACCGCGTGGCAAGAAAGAGTGAAGAAAATGGCGTCGGCTGCATCTTATATACCCCTGGCGCACTGACGTCTTTGAAAAGGCGACAGCAACCGACGCCGGACCAGGACTTTGGAATTCAGGCCAACTGAGGGTAGCCTGCCAGCAGGATAACCCAAGTGTAATGACTGCAACAGTGAAACACGATGAACATCCCTTTGTCAGAAGGTTCATCAATTGATAGTACTTTGTGCTTTCACCTGCCCAAGCTCCTCTCCAAGACGATATTAAACAGAACTGGTTCAGCAAGTTGCTTTGGGATTCAAACAGTTCCATCGAACAGACATCTCCTCCTAAGCACTAGTTTAAGAAAGACATCTCTTTGCATTATCCAGTCAATGTGGGTCTGCCGTTAACATGCTTAGATGATCCACCACAGGAAGGAATGTACAGTGACTTGAGGGGCATCCTGTACTCTACAACCATTTCCCAGACGGTCACTGGTAAACTGCAGAGGCTGCAGGACTTTATACTCCTTTTCCTGTTGATATATTGATCACTGTGGTGTTCTCTCATTTACTACTTGGACAGTTTTCTGTCCATACTTGGCTGAAAGTTCAGAATTACTGGATAAAAGCTAACATTTTCTTTTTCATACACTTCTTTTCTGAGAAACATCCCATACCCCTTTGTACTTTCAGATTTTGAGTGAATGCTTCTGACACCATTTCCAATTCATTCCTTTGACAATCTATTTGGGAAATCTTAGTAAAGGAGTCCCACAGACTGTGACATACAGTCAAGGCTGCTGTTTGAGGATGGACCCTGGATTCTGCCTTCCCCTTTTCTCCTTTAACTGCCCCCCCATACCATATCTTCTTAAACTGGTCTTTCTTCTCTTTACTTTGCTTGAACTTGAGATTATAGGAGCTTGCTTACTTTTGAAAGCTCTAGAACGGATATCTGGGAACCTTCATTCCTTGATACAAGAACAGGACTGAGTAAAACCGCTCTCTCTCCTGCTCCATAAGAACAGCTTCTACCGTGCCATAAGCTAACATATCTGATGGAAAGACCCCAACAAGTGCTTCTATTCTTCTGGTACTGAAGAAAAGCCTTTCCTTAGGTGCTTGACCAGGAGTGAGAGCTTCCACCCTTTGAAACTATTTGTAGGACCCATTATTTCTGTAGTAATGCATGTTAAACATTAGTAACAAGAGGTAAGCTGACTCCCTCCCACATCTTGGGAAGAAGAGCACTGAGAAAAGGGTTTAAGACTTTCTGGAAAATTTCCATTTCTTCCCTTTTCTACCTTTCCAGTTTGGCTAGTTGAAGGAAATTACCAAGTTTTACTTATGTGGTTGCCGTTATCCTCAACCCCCTCTTTCCTACCATTTTCTACATGGGGTGGAGGTGTCACTTCAACTGTCACTCTCTCTCTCTCTCTCACTCAATTCAAGGTTTTGCTTAGGTAGTTTTTGTTAAACCTAGGCAAAGGAGCCTGCAGAAAATCCCAGAACATCTGCATGGTCTTCACCTTTTCTTCCAGTTTCTAAAATGCTTCCAGAGCTGGAGGTCCACAGAGGAAATTCTTGTAAAGCAGGGAATCTAGGATTGCCACCTTTACATGCTCAGAAAGGGACTGTTATCTCAACCAAGTGTGCCTCCTAATAAAATACCCCAATGGTTGCTGTCCTACTCAATGCATCTGAGGCACCATAGCTGGTATTGCACAGCACTACCATTTCCTTCTGAATGTCTGAATTCTCCTGTTTGCAAACTCCCTCTGCTTTTTTGTTTCAACTGATCTAGAAGGGAGTCCTGGTATTTAATTATATAAAACTGACAGTTTAGGACCCTCATAGCTAGGCAGTAGAATGTTATACCTTCCTCCCAAAGCAATTAGCAGCCTTGTTCTCCTTATGATTTGGAAGATGGCTCATGGAAGAATAGTCTCTGGATATCTTAGGCAAAAGCAACACTTCTGATTATGCTGTGGGGTTCTTATATAGATGTTTGGGAGAGACAGCCTACAGAAATGGTCAGGCTACCTGGGAGAAGGGGATTTGGCCACAAGGATGTGTCAAAGCCCCAAACATCTCAAGCACTACAAGAATAAAAACTGGCTTTGGTCCTGCCAATCTAAGAAGCAGTCTAAATCTTTTGTTAAGAGAATTTCTTCAGTTTCCCAGTTAAAGGATGCTTTCAACTTGTGAAAACAGTCCCCAAAGGAAAGGCCATCAGATGGTAAGGCTGAAGCAAATCTGTTTTCAGACGCAGAGTTGGCACAAGATCCTCTCAAAGTTTACCATATTCTAATTACTCTTTCTCAATCTCTGAAGAATCAGAGGTATCCTGGTGGAATACCCCTCTTTCTTTTACCAGGAGAGACTCCAGGAGAAGAAGGTTTTTCAGAGAACTACTGCTTGGATCTCATGAGATCCAGAAGGTCCTCTGTCAGCCTGATCAAAACAAGCAGGTAGGCCTGAAAAGTAAGTACAGTTGTGTCACACTTATCAGAACTGTAGATGTTCAAAGTAAATTAAACTTGCAGTACTGATCCTTAGGGGGTCTTCCTACCATGCAGAAGCCCGCAACTGTCTCAATTGTTGAAGTCTTTGCATTATCCCTAGCCAATGGACGTCTGATGGTCAAAGCCTGCACATCAGGGTATAAGAAGGGCATCTGTCATCATCATCTTCAGGTCTTCCTACAGCGTGAGCAACAGTCTGATGCCTGAGGGCAGCACGACCTTCCCAAATGTCAAGACTTTTTTGGACAAGGAAAGTGGAAGAAATACAAGCAGGGGAAAGATGGTGAATAAAAACTACCCATCTGAAATGCTCTCCCCCACACCCACTATAGGTGAGAGGTCAGAAGACGGCAGCAGACAGAGGGGAAAGGAAGTGGGAATTTGTACTGCAATTCTAATTACTCAAACATCTACAATTTTGGAAAGTGTGACAACTGTACTATGTTCTTTGTAATCAGTGCTGCAGTACTGATCTTTGGGAAGACTCCCAGAGCTACTAGCTGAGGGCAGGCTGTCTGTTGGCCCTTGAGAAAGCAGGTTTTCTAGGACAGCAGTGGCAAACTCTGCCCTAGACCTGGATGCAGTGGCTAAATGGTAAGGTTTAGTAATTATGTGGACAGATGACCATGTGGCATCTTCCAGGATAGTCTGTGTAGGAGATGACCTTTAAGAAAGGAAGTGGTGGCTGCATGCTGTTGAGCCTTGATATGGGTTGGTACTGGCTCACCATGAGTTTGTTATCCCCTTAGTAATATTCTGTTTTGAGACAGGTCTGTATTCTTTTCCTTCTGTAAAGGTCAGCAGTAGTCCACCTGCACTGTTAGGGTATTACTCGGACAAGACAAAATTCCCCCTATCTGTCGCTGCACATACAGGGAGTGAAAGATTTTCTCAGCTTTATTTTATAGGTTAAGGAAGAACACTGGCAAATGAATAGCTTAAGGAAAGTTATGAAGCTAAAAATGAAAATAAACCACAAATGCCAACCAAAACTTTTATTACAATCCGATCTCTCTAGCGCCTCAGCTTATACCAAGCCTTGGCCAAAGTTTTGAAACTACTTTGAGCATAAAGGAAAGATTAATCCTAAGGATTACCCTGTCCCTATAGAACACTGTGAAGGGATCCTTGCAGATCAGAGTTTATAGCTCCGAGACTTGCCTGGCTGAAGTAATGGCTATGAGCAGGGTGGTCTTACAAGTGAACATCTTTAGGGGAGCAGAAGCTGCTAGCTCCAAAGGTAGTAAACTACAACTAGTTTAAATCCCAGGTAGGGCACATACGGTGGGGTTGCCTGTCCAGATTTGCAGTGCTCCTGGGACAGGTTGCTTTGAAAAGCTTTCTTGCTAGAAAAACTGCCAGTAGCTCCTCCTAGTTTATGTGAAATTTTCTTTGCTATGGGGACCAGACACTTTTCACCTTCATGGGTCCTGTGTGTGCTCCCCAGGCTACTTTGGAACTGTCTTGTGGTTATGGTCTTGTCTGTCTCTCAATGGCTGTGCCTGAATTCAAGCTTGATGGTGTCTTTCCACCAAAGTAGTTCGCTTTTCAAGCATGATAGAAGAGGCAGCAGAGTTTCCAGAGACAAAATGTTGCTCCCACTGAAGTTTGCATGGTCACAGTTGTTCTCTTGGGGTGACAAATCTCTGGACCTCTCAAGTCTATGGCACTGCTCAGACTACCATATTCTGGACTGTCTAGGCCTTTTTGATTGTGGAGGCCTCCCTTTATCTTGCCTAGGAGGCCAAGGCTTAGAAGTATAATTCCTATTGGATCTTGGGAGTTAGAGAGAAATAAAATTCTTTCACAGTTTGTTTCCCTTTTTTATCCAATTTCTTGAAAACATTCTCTTTAGGAAGCCAAAAATGAATTCTTTATCCAATGGGGAAGCCAGGAGTTTAGTCTTTACTTGGACAGAAAGTGGTTAGGTTCTCTGCTAAGTGTATCTGCAGACAACAGAGCCTTTAGCAGCTGACAGGCATGATGCACCTAATGTGTCGTGACCACACTTTGGAACTTTGGACAATGAATGTCTGGAAACCTGGACTGCTGCTCTAGCTGCATCCTGTACGTCCCTTAGTAATGTCTTTTCAGCAATGCCCTCTATTTTGGAAATGATTTGCTCTTTCAAAGAGTCTTAAATATTTTAGCATGTGAGCACCCTTACAGAGAGGCAGCAGATGTACAAGCCTTTCCTAAACCTATCCAGTAGTCTACTTTCAGTCATTAGGTAGGGACTGTCTACCACCCTTAGTGGGTTCAGAACATATCAGAGGGATCAGCTTGTGGGTTTTTGCAGACATGCTGTTTTGAGTGACAAACACTCCACAAAATCGGTCTGGTTTTTTTTTTGGAGCAGGGGGTAGAGCGATGTCTTCGAAGACCTCATCTAATACCACATGGACTGATGGAATGAGTACTAGTCTGGGGGATGGCAAGCTTAGAAGCAGTCTACAATGGATTTAGGCCTCAAAGAATTCCTTGCTTTTTCGCTGAAAAGCCTACTTCACCTTACATAATGTATCCCCAAAGGATAATCCTCTGGAGGAGGAGGAGAGGAAAGGGTATCATCTGAATCAGAATCAAAACAACATTGAGGGGGAAGATGTTCGGAATAAGAAAACTCTTCTTCATCTTTAGATCCTGAAGAATCAGGCTCATCTTGAAAGGAGATATCTCAGTCTTTTAGTGGCAGAGGCTACAGGGGTAGTCTGTACTATCTGGCTAGTCTCTCGATTTCATAAAAGCCATGAATCTCTGGGTAATTAAGGAGGTTGTGAGTTTTGAACTGGGTAGTTAATAGCAGAAGACTGGAGGATAGGTTGACTGGTCTCTGGTTTAGGCATCCATTTAGCAAGAAATTAGTTGGTCCAGGTTAATGGAGTGCTTTCCTGCAGAAGAATCATGACGATGAACCATCTCCTTCGATAAAAAAATTATGTACTCACCATAATGTTCCATCTGTGTTGTCCAATTTCATTCTTCCTCAACTGATGGGTTCAGATCAGACTCGGCCACTTCTACCAGATCATCAGCTCATTAGAGGAATTAGAGGAAAAGGAGGGAAGGCATAGAGAAGCCCGTGGGACAAACGTTTACCAGAAAGTCTCTGGGTGCTTCCCTCTACCTTCCACTACCCTCTCAACATCTTCTTCTGGAAGATAAGGTTGGGGAAATCGACCTAGCAGGCACTGGAGATTTGACCATCAAAGAGACCAGTAGGGACTCTACAGACTGGCTCCGAGAAGCAGAGTCAACTATTTGCAAGGATTCATCAGTCGGCACCGAAGTATCTGTGACCAACTCCGAAACCACAGTGCTCTCCTTCGGCTCCGAAGACTGCAGAGTCGAGGAGACAGGTTTTATTAATTTGACAGGCGGCTCCAACACAGTGGACTGTGCCTGGAGAAGGCCTTTTTGAACCTTTAGATTTTGAGTCAGATCTTGACTTAGAAGACTTAGATGAAGAAGCTGAAGAATCAGACAAAGCTTCCTCGAAGTTTGGCTTCAAAAGACCTCTGAGTATCAGTTTGTTCTTTCTCTCCTGCAACACTCTAGGAGAGAAAGCATGACAGCACAAACATGATTCTTGTAAATGGATGGCTCCCAAACAGTAGACACAGCTACTGTGGCCATTGGTCAAAGACATTTTCTGGGAGCACTTCATACATTTTTTAAACCCAGAGGGTTTGAGTTCCTTGCTATGCTTAGACATTGCACCCCACAAGCAATCAGACGAAAGAGAAAGAAAATGACTGAGGACTAGCTCCTCTAACTAAAACGGGCCTAGCCCTACAGATGAATTACACGAGGACTAGGTCCTCTAAGTTAAACGGGCCTAGCCTGGTGTAAGATAGAAACCTAGATTTTCCACTGAACACTAGACAGATTCAGTCACACAGGAGAATATTTTAAATAAAATCCAGTGGAAGCAACACGAGGACTAGGTCCTCTAAGTTAAACAGACCAAGAAGGCACAACACATCCACACATGCTCAAGGGTAGCAAATTAATAACTGTAAGAAATTAAGACTTTAGCGGGTAACCGCTAAAGGTCACCAGTCAACAATAATCGCTTGACAGGAAATAATCAATAGGAGCCCCTATTGATTAAAAACGGCGAAATCACCAAACTAATTCTCTAGACAAGAAAAAAGCAAGTGCGTCTAACTACTGAATACAGGGGACTACTATACTAGTCACACAAGGCCACAAGGCAATTTAGGTAAACCCTAACTGTAAATAACAGGAAATAAAAAGGCAAAACCACCAAAACTAACTGTTTAGGTAAAGCGCAATTGCACCTAACTACTGGTACACAGGATACCACTAATAAGGTCACAACAACCACAAGACAATAAAGATCAAGTCCTATAATGTATATATTCAATAACTATGTAAAAGATACTAGAAAAATGAAAATTTGCAAAAACTTAGCCAGAGCCAAGAGAGGCACATCTGAACTCGCTGACGCGGCGAACGAGATTTGGGGATTGCACTGGTGCACCATAGGATACATGCTTAGCCACGAGCCAACCACAGGTCTTCGAGCTTGAAAATCGGCTGAGTCAGAGCAGAGGATCGGCTCCGAACCCATATGTAAAAATGAAGGTGAGATTGGACTACCTAACATGCATTCTTGAGATCCAGAGACACTATATAAGCTGGAGGAAGCAAAAGAGGGAACAAAGTCTGAAGGGACAAGATTTGAAAAGAGGGCACCTTCAGAAAAGAATTGGTCAAGTACCCTTTTTTCTGGGTACTAGAAACATCCTGGAGTAAAATCCCCTCCCCCCCCCTTTGGGACACAGGCACCTCCTGAATATTACCCTAAGTCAAAAGGTCTGGAATTACACCTTTGGAAAGGAGGGATGTTCTTGAGGGGGCAGAGGAATACTCATAAAAGGGGGAAGGGATTTCCAAACCATGAAATAGCCTTGCCGAATAATGGACAGGACTCAAGAATCCTGAGTAATCTGTAGCCAAATGGGGGGGGGGGGCAGGTACAGAAAGAGGAAAATGGCTGGGAGGAATAAGAGTCAGGCAGCACTTGGTTTATTTGGAAAAGGAGACTTCTGAGACCCATAAGTCTGCATAGTCTTAGCAGGAGGAGTTTGCTTTCCACCCTTTTTACCCTTAAGATGACGGCACGACTGCCTGCAAACAAAGGCTGGCTTACTGGGATAGTTTTTCAGAAATTTAGGCACAGGAGAAAAACAGAAAAACACATTTTTAAGTTCCTGTAAAGCCTTGTGCTTATCCTGAAGGGACAAACATAGCAGGAGCATCAATAGGGGCATCCATCAATTTAGCCTTAATATCATCAGGCAAAGGTTGAAGCTTCAGCAATGATCCAAAAGAAGCAACCCTAGAAGAAGCATCTACTGTATCATAACTACACTTGACTGAATGATGAGTCACCTGGGAAGAAGTCCCTAACAGGGAAACAGCAAAAGTTTTACCCTCATGGCCTGGAAGATCAGAAATAACCTGACATGCCTGTGATAGTACAGCCAAGAAATATCTGGACATATGGGTCTGATAGCCATAAAAGCCAAGGTAGCAGAGGTACAAACCTTCTTGCCTGGTCTTTCCATGGTCCTGCTATCTTTATCACAGGGCAATAACTTCGGAGAAGCAAGTAATTAAAAGGGGTTGTCAAAAGCTTCAGATACCACCGATGGGTCAGCAGGACACTTGTACAAAAATTTACAGTCCTCAGGCACCTTACAGAATCTATCAGGTTTCTTGATGACGGGGCTAAGAGTATGAAGCCTTAGAAACATTTGAAAATGCATCCAGCAAGGCAGCCAAAACAGGAAGAATAGGAGAAGGTTTAGGAGACTCTATATGCAGCAACTCATATCATCTTTTATGCACCTCAGAAACATGAGCAGAATCCCATTTAAAGAACTCCATCATCCTGGAGATACTGTCCCTCAAAAGAAAGATCTTCAAAGAGAGTATCAGGACTGAAATTCCTCTTCCTCTGATCCAGTCCAAAGGAGAGAGAATCTGAGAAGAGTAAGCAAGGGATCCTTCATCTGAATCCAGCTCCTCCTCACAGGAATCCTGTTCCCTGGGTCTTTTTATGGGAGTAGAGGATCTGGAACAGAAACTCCCTGAGGAGGTTTCAATGCCAAAGCACTAAATAAGCCCTGAGTGAAGGTCTGCCCTTCACTGTGTGGATCCTTAGGAGGAGTAATATGTTTAGTCTCTCACTTTTTCTTCAATGGGACATTCGCCCTATAAAATTTAGAAGGCTCTGACCAACGACGGCATTAAATAATGGTAGTAGGGACGACTTCTCTGACTAATATTTCAGAACACCCCTAAGCCCCTCAGAGATAAACAGTCATGGTTCCCACTAAACGTATGAAACAGAAATCTGCAGTACCTCCAGACATGCTTAAAGTCAGATCTCCGCTGGCCTCCATGGCAGAGGAATCCAAAGATAAACCTCGATGAACCTCTGGGCAATCAATCGCCTCTGGAGAAATGTCTGATGGAGACTGAACAGCAAAAATTCCAGCCTAGGCTTCTTGGAATTCACTGATAGCTGTCCCTCGGAGTTAGAAGTTCCTTCAATAGTGTCTTTAGCAAGAAGCTTAAGGCACTGTTTTTCAAGACAGAGCACCAAAGAAGAAAGTCTACAACGAAGGGCTTTAGGTTCAAAGGCCTGACAGAGTAGGAAATATGGTTGTGCGAAGCACCAAGGCAAAACATTTTCCGTGGTGGTCTTTATGGGGAATCTGTCTCCCACATTGGCATTTACCCTTCTTGGATGACATGAAACCCCACAAGGAACAATAAAAGATAAGTTAAAAAAAAATTAACCCCAACAGGGCAGTGATCTGCAAAGGATTGGTTATCCAGCAATAGAACAGGCATTCAGACTGGCACTAAAGAATTTCTGAGGATGGTAGGTCTGGATGTCACCTTTATGCCCTACTCTACATGAGAAGCATATATGTGACGTATGACATACCTTAAAGCAACTTAAGGCTTTGGTATACTGGCCGGACATCAGGCCGCCCTTGGCAGGAGATCCTTAATGTAATAAAAACTGCAAAAGTGAAATGGAAGGACATATAAAGATACAATTCTTTGGGCTTTTCCCAGTTAGGGGTTGCCACAGCATCACCGGTCTGCTCTTGACTGGCAGTGGATTTTTATGGTGTTGAGTTGCCAGCCCAACACCCAAACTTCACAGAAGGCGCACACATACTCGCACCTACCTGCATGTTTTTAAAGTTCACTCGACCAATGGGAGGACATACAGACACCGCACAGAAGGTGCTCCAGACGAGAATCAAACCGGAGAGCCTCTTGCTGTGAGGCGACAACTCTAACCGGTGCACCTCCATGGCCGACGAAGGACATCTAAAGATGGCACTAGACAATGGGACCCTTTAGGCACTGAAACAGCATCCACTGCCCCCTTTACTACTACTTTTTCAGAGAGTTCTTGAAGTACTTCTTTTTCAGGTGGCCATCTGTTATAGGGGATGAAATTCCAAAGAACATGGCAATCATGGGGGGAAGCCCTCAAATCTGTTTCTCTACAGATAGGTTTAGTTTTTTGAGAGATTGCCCTTTTTATGTTGAGGTCTTTCTGCTGAAACCAGCACAAATACTACAGTTGGCAATGGGTTTTGGTAGCAAAGCAAAAACAGAGTACAATAATCGTTAAATTGCATGTCTATTGTATGCACATTTAACTGCTTCTGGGATGGTCATATTCTAAACATGTACCAGTCATCTGACCTCAGAATGATGCACAAATTATTCTTTACAATATTGCAGAAATATTAAAAATTAGACCCCCTTCCCCCAGTGTTTTATTGGTCAGCTCTAGAACAACAGGCCAAACCACAGTCACTGCTCGCAATTGTGAACCATACTGTGGGAAAGTGCTGATATCACATAGATACAGACTTCTATCAGCCAGGAAAAGGAAGGGTGTAAAGGTCTCAAAGTCAAGTTGAGCTTCAGGAATCTCCTACCAAAAACTCTCACTGGTTTTATTGTTGCAACAGCGATCCACAAAGCTGGACAACAGAAGTTTAGGAGTTACTGCTGGACATTCTGAATCAGCACTTAGAACCAGGACTGCATGAACTAAAAGAGATCAATGCAAAAATGCTTGTACTTTCTACTCTTCCCTTCAAAATGAGGGCTACAAGGCACAAGACATCCAGCGAGTCTCGCCTTTCATGTCGCACTGAAGGCATCCTGGATCAGGGAAGCCTAAAGCAGAGGGCAAGGAGACTATTCTCTTTCAAGGTACACATTTGCTAAGGGCGTTCCTAGTGGCTCTGAAATCCTCTGGAAAATGTGCTGATCCAATTTACATATGTAGCAATTGATGTGGGACTTGCTCAGCCTGTCAGCCCGCACACTGTGGCTTAAGGGTATGCAGATGGCATGGAAATGCACTCTTCTAAGCTGTACCACCATTTCCCACAAAGTGCACAGAGCAGATAAGAGGGAATACACTAATTCACCGTGATGCTGTCCAATATCATATTCAAGCAACCAGGTCTGAGCTTGCTGTGGAAGGCTTCTCAGGATTAACAGAACATCATTTCAGTCACATATATGTGTTTGTGGTAAACAGTTTTACTCCTGAGGCCAATTACACTGGGAAAGTATCTTAATGGTCTGATTCAGTGGTTGGGGGCACAAAACAGGAGAAACAACTCCTGTCCATTTGAGAAGATCATGAAAAAAAATTCTTTATGAATGGGATAAGTATGACTCGCTAAGAAAAGAAATTGCCGAGTTGCAGACTGATACTCTCCTCATATACCACTGGATCTTTTTCATACATAAATGAGCTAGGTGGGCCATAGGTAAGAATGACAAGTGGCCTAGGGCTCTTACCTCCCACGCCTGTAGACCTTGTGAACATAACAGAATGAAAACAAAAATCAGCATCAAAATACCTTTCCTCCACACACTGTACTAGAACCCCGGACCATCTGGACTCCAGCACTACAATTAACACCTGCTGCCACAGGACTTTATTGTTAAGTCTGTCAAAAGACAGACTTACCAGGTACTGGTAAAGTTTTCAATCAGCTAGTTTGTTCCAGTGATCAGATTTTGCTGATCCTTGGGCTTTGTCTTGGTTCCTGTACTTCTCCATTTTCTTTGTTTGGTCAGGGGGAAGTTTCTTTACTCACCAGTGGGAGTGGGGAGTACTGAGCTACCTGTTTGTCCTCAGAGGAGTGGTTTAAGACAGTAACTTGTAGTTCAGTGGCCATTTTGGGTCATTTCCTGCCTTTTCCAGCCCCCTGCTATAAAGCACGCTTTGGCAGGCTTTTCTGGCTGTAGAGAACTCAGCACAGCTCCTCGTGGTATCCAGCAGAGTTCCTAGAGCAGCAGAGACCAAAAAAAGCAACTTTCCAGATTTTAAGTATTTTTTCTTGCATTTTTCGACCATTTGTGTCATTCGACGACTGTTTCTGTCTATTTTATAGTGGTATTACCTGTTTTTCATGTTTTTATAAGCTTTAATTGTTGGTTGCACTTCTTAGTTTAAGTTTGCTTAAAAGTTAAACTACAGGCTAATACACTCAAGTGTACTAGCTTTTGATAGCATTTAATCGAAAAGCAAAGCATCTATTGTGTTTTCTGTTCTGTCTGTGAAAAAAACTTGAAAAAAAAACAAAAAATATTCTTGTTCTCCTAACTTTCCTGGCTAGTTTGTTCCAGTGATCAGATTTTGCTGATCCCTGGGCTTTGTCTTGGTTCCTGTACTTCTCCATTTTCTTTGTTTGGTCAGGGGGAAGTTTCTTTACTCACCAGTGGGAGTGGGGAGTACTGAGCTGCCTGTTTGTCCTCAGAGGAGTGGTTTAAGACAGTAACTTGTAGTTCAGTGGCCATTTTGGGTCATTTCCTGCCTTTTCCAGCCCCCTGCTATAAAGCACGCTTTAGCGTGGAGTTGCCACTAGAGCAGCATCGGGCAGCGCCGGTTTAACAAGGTTAAACTTTTTCTGGCTCCATAAAGTCTGTTCTTCATTTTTTCCCTTAGAACTGCTCTACTAGTAACCTAAACAGTATATCCCTTGACTAAAAAGCGCAGCACTTGTTCCTAAAAGTTTTTTTTTTTCTCAAAAAAGCTCAGCACTCATCACTTCTATATTATACAAAGTCCCTCACTTGCGAAACCCCCCCCCAGGAGTACCCACTTCCTTACCAAGTCCTCTTTTATTCAGTCTCATACTGAACTTCTTAATTTTTCTAGCATATCGAAGGGCCAGATGCTGGCGTCCTCTCCTGCCCAGTTGGTGAATTTGGGAATATTGAGGCAATGTTACAATTGCCTCATGTACACAGACAACCCTCTCCTCCTCCCACATAACACAAATACTTGCGAGAGATGCAGCTATTTAGCCAAAGTGGAGGCTGAGCTCTCTCAACTCAGGACTGGCAAGACCAGACAGGAGGAGAAGGCAACTACACACACCACAAAACCAGCCTCACATAAAGCTACCACACCACTGAATCAAACACATAAACACACAAAGACATACTCAGAGGCTCTGAGTAAAAATTTACCTAAACAGCAGAGGCCTCCAAAGCAGACACCCAAACAACTGCTACCTCAAGACACCCCACAAGCAACACATAAACCACAAAATCAGTGTGCAAAGCAGTCACAGCCCTTAAGGCCAAATACAACACCAAACATACTTGTCATAGGTGACGCCATAGTCAGACACACTGACGTCCCACTCACCAGGCTGAACAAGGAGAGGGTCACAGTAAGCTGCCTATCGGGCCCTAGAATCCGCCACATAACACAAGCACTCGGGTCACTCCACGGCAAGTACAAATATGACACAGTCATTGTCCATGCTGGTGTGAACGACCTGAGACGTACCTCCCTGGACTACATGAAGAGAGACATAGAGGAGCTCTCTGATTATGTAGCCCAGGCAGGTATGACCCTGACCCTGAGCAGTATCCTTCCTTCACCAAGAATGATGCCACAATATAGAGACAAGATGATCAGCTTTAACAACTGGCTTAATGTCTGGTGTCATTCAAAGGGGATCCAGTGTCTGTCTGCCTGGGATGACATGCTTGACAAGCCACGCTGCTTTGCAAGGGACGGCTTGCACCTGTCACCCCTGGGATTCCGGATATTGGCTAAGGCTCTTGCCATCCCAACAATGCCTTTTTTAGGCAAGGCTCAAATTCTAAACCTACCACCCTAGAAAACAAAAATGGGAAGAAACCGAGGGTAATGCTGCTCAATGCCAGAAGTCTAAATCTCAAAATGCACGCACTCGAGGCCCTTCTCAGTATGGAGAACATCGATGTCTGTGCTGCAACTGAAACCTGGTTCAAGGCTCCTGAGAGCACCCCGCACTATTAGGTTTTACCTCATATCATGCCCGCCCCAAAACCCGGACCACAACACAAAAGGAGGGTGTATCCATATTCATAAAGGATACCCACACCTCCAGGTTGGTGGCAACGCATGAAGCTCGGAAACCATCCAGGTGCAACTAACCATAGGCAAAACTGCTCTACAAATTGTAGCATGCTACAGGCCACCCTCTCAAACTCAGGAACCCCACACAGCCTTCCTGAAGACACTGGAGGGTATAAATGTATCTCCAAACACCATCATATTGGGTGACTTCAACTACCCGAATATAGACTGGGAACATTACTCAAGCCCTAACTTTCTAGCCCAACGGTTCCTGGAGTTCATAAATTCAAATGCCATGGAACA